>NC_061121.1:164744976-164841475 GCF_002878395.1 Capsicum annuum
GTTACACACCGATGATCAAGATTCTACTCAATGCAGCTTGTCAGACTCCCTAGGACTCCTTAAAACCTTAGACTCTGATACCAAGTTTGTAACGACCCAAAATCGCCTCCTGGGATGTCACATGATGTTTAAGGCTAAAGTAGCCCAAAGCTAACCATTTGATCTTGTTTCTAGTAATAATACTTATTTCAAGATAAAATAATTCAAACACTAAAATAGTTCTATCACATGAAAGGGAATACAGAGAAAATGCTCGGTCCAAATAACCAGAATACTGGAAGCCTCAACACAACCACAATTTGATAACTAGTCTGACAAATCCTCTACTAATCCATGAACTAGAGAGCCATCGGGACAGGTCCCCAAATGTCTCGAAATGAACTGAAAGTAGTAACATAGTCTCTCAAATACTAAAATGTCTGATGATAGATACTCGAAGCATGAGGACTCACCACTGTAGGGATATAGATAGAGGTACTTAAAAGTCACTTACGAGGCTGGGACTGAGCACCTGAACCTAGATTATGAGATAATGTAGTATATATAAGTATATATAGATCAGCACTTAGGAATGTACTAAGTATGTGGGGTGCGTGCATTTATATGAAACAACATCAATACTCTTTAATCAAATCATGCATGTAATAAGTAATGACTCACATGGATTGATTAAGTATAAAATGTAAAGCTCATGAATCATGTAAAAGGAAACATGTCACGTAATCTCATGAGTCATTATACTTTCAGCTTTGAAATTTGTACTCTTCTCTTATTCTCATTACTCAAAGCTAAAGGAAACTTTAAGAAATACTTTCAACACATGCATATGTCTCATCGAGAGTAAAACTTCTTCAATGCTCAAGAACTCACAACTCTTTTGAACTCAAATACTTGGAAGTCAAAATCATATAACTTTGGAACATAGTTGAAGGCATTTCATTCAAATTACGAAAATATCTCATTTCAAGCTTTAGGGAAAAATACTCATATCAACGGAAAGTATTTTAGTTTTAAAGGAAAATATCTTATCTCAATGGAAAATACTTTAGTTTAGGGAGTTTCTCTTAACCGACATTAACCATGCGAGCTACATGGAGTCCAATGTTTTGTCCTCCTAAGGAAGAGACCTCACATTGGTGAGAGGCATTATACTCTTGCCAAGGAGTATAACCTAGGTCCAGTGATCACTAAACAAACTCGGCCTCAGGCTCAATATCAAATCGGCCTTAGTCCCAATAATAATTATAAACCCAGCCTCAGGCCCAACCTATGGTGGCACGTAGTTTTAAGGTAAGAAACCATAGTAACTTACCCACTCAATGCTAAATACTACTCCCTTTAGTTTATCTCGCTCATCTCATGAAAATCCACTTTAGAATAATTTCATGGTTTAATAAGAACCCAATAGTCAAATCTGTAATCTCATATAGTAGAGTGGATTTCAAAACTCAATGACCATTAGGTCAAAACATTTCTCAACAATCTCATAATACTCAAATCATGGGTGTTTATATCATAAGAGTTCATAAAATTGTAAATCTCAAGTAGGGCTCAATAACCCATAATTCATTCTCAAGTTAAAACTCATCAAAAGCATAATAGATAGCATATAGATTCATAACTCATGTAAAAATCTAGAAATTTCAGCATTTTGTCTCAAAATCTCAACATACTCATATACTTTAATAGCCCAAATATTTCAACTATTAACTTCTCAAGGATTAAAATGATGGGGTATAGACCCAGCTGCAATTTATGAAGAAAACATATGAAACTCATGCCATTAGACTCTCAATTCTTGGGAAACATTAAAATATTGCAATAGTAATAATGGGTGAAAACCCTAATTCAAATTCATGTAAAATCTCATAGATTGCAAAAAATCATAGTTTAAATAAGACTTTGGGAACGAGGATGAAAGTATACCCTTGTTCAATGCCCCACATACCTTATATTATGAAATTCGATGAACAAATTATAATATCCTGCAAAGTTCCCATGTAGTCCGAGCCTTAGAGCGTGTCAAGTAAAGTGTAATTCTGGCCCTAAAAGACTGAGAAGTGACCTTCCAAGTGATTGGTGTTTAAACCATATAGAATTTTATTAAATTTGACTTTTTTATGTATAGAATTGAATTATCTTTCCAACTATACCAATTTTTTCCAAATCTGGTATTGGGGTGAGAAGTTATGGTCATTTTATTGAGGGTTTTCGAAATCGCCCAGGTGCGACGGACGATCCAACGAAAAGTCGAGCCTGTGATGGACCATCACGACTAAGGCAGAAAGTTCCCTTTTTGGCCCAATTGAGATGGCTAAGATGACGGACCATCGGGTTTGTAATGGACCATCACAGTGACTGTCGCACTGAGTCAGTGTAGCCTTACCCAGGCCATCGTGTGACGGATGATCCGATAGGCCGTCATAATTTTGACGGACCATCGCTTCAACCATCATATCAAAGAAGTGTGTCCCATTCCTGGCCAACGCGTGATGGACCATCGGACTTGCGACAAACCGTTGCTTCGGTTGTCGCAGCCCCCGTTTAGTGTTTTTAACTCGTTTTGACAAGGGGCTTTTGGGTCTTTTCCCTTCTAACCCTCAGATATATTCAAAACAAACTTAATAGCCTCATTATCTCCCAAAATATCCAAAGTCTAGGGTTTCTCCCTCAAGGGCAAATCTAAAACCCTTCTCCAAGAAATCTAAGAACTCACCATGGATTCTACAAATTGAGTTGAGATTTGAGTTTTCCAAGTTCAAGGATTGCAAGAACCCTCTCTCAAGAGTAAGAAGAAGAGTTTAGAGCAAGCTTGTTCATCCAATTTCATAATCTAAGGTATGTGGGGTTTTGAACAAGGGTAATTATTTTATCCTTGTACCCAAAAGCTTATTTAAACTATGATTTTCTACAATCTATGAGATCTTACATGAATTTGAATTAGGGTTTTCATCCATTATTATTGATTGCAATATTTTGATGTTTCCCACGAATTGAGAGACTAATGGCATGATTCTCATATGTTTTCTTGAGAAATTACAGGTGGGTCTATACCCCATGATTTTAATCCTTGAGAAGTTAATAGTTGAAATATTTGCAATATTAAAGCATATGAGTATGTTGAAATTTTGAGATAAATTGCTAAAATTTTTATATTTCTACATGAGTTATGAATCTATATGCTATTTGATAATGCTCAACTTAAATGCCAATTTAGTGCAAGGCGTTCGTCATCAAGATATTTACCCAACTTTTGGAGTCGGGGTCGAATCGACAGGGAACAATGTGAGTGACGATTAAACTAATTTAAAACTTTAGCTACAAGTTGAATTCATTCAGATGATATGAAAAGATAAAATGAGGGTTTTGGAGAATAGCCAATAAATGTTGGTCACTTCAGTTTTAGTGTTTGTAATCAAGAGTTTATGGAAAACCAGAATTATGTTCACTATGGGTTTTAGTACTTGACAGATGCTAATAGTGATTCAAGATTCTCAAAGTAGGTAGGACAACATATTATCTCTATCAAAGTTATGCCTAAATATCTCTCGACCTACTTAAGCGTTTAATTACCTAATCCTCTTGGACTTAGGGAATTTATATTTACTAACCAGACTTTACCTCAGGTTAATCAACCTTGTTACAGCGTTGATTATTAAATGAAAGTTTAGTGTTTCCAAGTCCCTGTCAATTATTCACTTCCTACTATATTTGATTTCTTATCTCAAGCAAATCAAAGCCGGAGCTTTCTATCATTTTCAACCAATAGACAACAATTAAAATCTCGAATCTATCAAGGAGTCCTATTACCTTTAGAATTGAAAACACATAGAATCTTACAAAGACAACCTATAGATCCCATAATTTGGGTGAAAGTAATTTAGCCACTCATAATGTAATAAGCGAAATAACTAGACATATTCATAATTTGAAAGATAAACTTACCACAAGATGAATAATAACTAGTGATTCTCAGATTAGATCACAATATAAATCCCAAAATATTGATGAAAATCTCTTTAAAGTTAATTGTTTTTCAAGCCAAGAAACTAGAGAGAAAATAACAAACTTCGTGTGTTCCAAAATTATGTTCAGAAATCCTTTAGAAAACACTAAACAATACTTTTTACAGTTCATCCTAAATAAGGAAACAAAATCATAGAGTTTAATAATTCCTCGAGTTAGGTGACGACATTCGCGATACCTTATCAGGAGTCTAACAACTTATCACAAATGTCTTCAACTCTCTCTTCAGTTTTAGCACTTTCTACTTAAGGCTGACGATGAATCCTAATGACTTATCAGAAATGTGATGACATATCAAACAATGTCATCACTTCTCTACCTCAACTCACATATTCTACCTTAGGATAATAAAAAACCTAATGGCTTATCATACTTATGATGGCCTATCACCAAATGTCGTTGCAACTTTCAGCTATGTTCCATTCTCTGTTTAAGGATGACGGTATATCTGATAACTTATAACAGGGATGACAACTTACCAGGAATGTCGTCAGCTACACTTTTATTCTATTTGCTTTAGATTTCAACTCTTTTGCTTGCATCCCTGTTGGTTCTCTTGCATCTTGGCTTCTACTACAAAATCAAAGATAAAACAATCAAAAATAACAAAAGCTGCTTAAGACTTTGCAATTATTCCCAGCTAAAAACCTCAAATATGTTAGTGTCTGCTCACACATCAACACCCTCAACTTAAAATAATTTCTCGTCCTCAAGCAACTCAAACACAACCAAGAGGACACAAAGTACATTTGGTAGTCATTCATCCATATTGTTTCAAAATATATTCACCATCTCCAAGATCAATCAATTCAAGAACAACTATGTATATTATTAAAGAACAATAATGTAATATATAAAAATCAAGATACGACATTAGATCAGCTATAACAACCATGCATAGACAAGTATTACACTATCCCAATAAGTTAGCAACTAGAAACATATCTGGTATGCCCTCACAGCAAAAAAATCCCCCTTCTCTTATATCAGTAATCCTATATGTAACTATGGGGACAATAAAAAAATAGTCACTCTCAAAATAAAGTTCCAATCAATCTATGACGAATACCATAGGCTTGCCCTTATTTTCATTACCAAGACCTTCAGACAGGTCAGCTAAGATCACTATATGTCTTCTCTTTGTCTTGTAATGTAGGCTAGGGGCTATTAGATACTTGATGATATTTAAAGTGACCAAGCCTCCTTGACACTACACTAGCTTTTGGGGCTTCACTCATTAACCTTTTTCTATTCTTCTCTTTTCTTGATCATATTTATTTAGGATGTGCTCGGTCTTTTCCACAATAACTTATTCTTTTTCACAACTTTTCTTGTTTTTGCTCTTTTCCACCACACCCTGTTTTTTATTTTTTTTTATTTTACCTTTGTTTATACTTATTCTATATCACACACCCCTATGATAGCCACCCTTAACTTAGGTCATTTGCCTAAGTTAAGGTGCATAGTATCCAAGGAGGACCAGGGTAAAAATAGATTCATTGTGATTTAAACGAAAAGGTGACATGTGTCATAAAAAGAAATAGGCTAAGTAGGCTCAAAGCAGGGATCAAGTGATATTCTATATACAGGGAAGTGGGCTAATATTAAAATGGCCTATGATCCTTTCCTAGCCCCTATCCTTCAACCTAGGTAAGACTAACCGGTCAAGTTCTGAATCCAATATACAGACCCTGTGAACCACCTTAGAATTGTCTTACAAACTCTTAGAGACCATCAGTTGTTCTCCAAATTCAGTAAGTGTGAAATTTGGCTAAGGTTTGTAGCCTTTCTGGGTCATATTGTTTTAGCTGAAGGTATTAGAGTTGATCTCTAAAAGACAAAAGCTGTAAGAAATTGGCCTAAACCTATCTCTCTATCTGACATTAGGTTTTCTTAGGTCTAGCGGGCTACTACCATTATTTTGTTGAGGGTTTCTCTTCTATTCCATCTCCCATGACCCAGTTAACCTAAAATAAAGTTAGGTTCTAGTTGTCAGATTTCCATGAGAAGAGATTTCAGGAGTTAAAGACTTGACTTTGCCTGATGGCATAGTTGGTTATGTGGTGTATTATATTGCCTCTAGAATTGGTTTGGGTTGTGTGTTGATGCAAAAAGTTAAGGTTATAGACTAAGCCTCTATACAGTTAAAGCTGCATGAGAAGAATTACCCAACCCATGATCTTGAGTTAGCTACTGTGGTCTTTGCTTTGAAAATCTAGAGACATTATCTTTATGGTGTCCATATTAATGTGTTTACTAATCATAAGAGCCTGCAGTACATATTTACTTAGAGAGAGTTGAATCTTAGTCAGAGGAGATGGTTGGATTTGTTGATAGACTATGATATGAGTGTGTTGTATTACCCGAGCAAGGCCAATGTAGTGGCAAATGCCATTAGCAGGTTGTCTATGGGTAGTGTTGCCCATGTAGAGGAAGGTAAGAAAGAATTAGCTCATGATGTGCATTATTTGGGCAGATTGGGTGTTAGGTTGCTTGATTCAGCTAAGGGAAATGCTTTGGTGCAGAGTAGTTCTGAATTTTCTTTATTTTTAGAAGTAAAGGAGAAGCAAGATAAGGATCCTAGTTTGGTCAGACTGAAAGAAGCAGTTAAGGACCATAAGGTAGAGGTTTCCACCCAAGGGGAAGATGGCGTGTTGAGAGTACAAGGTAGATTATATGTTCCGTTTGTTGATGATTTGAGGCAGAGGATTATGGCCAAAGTGCATGGCGTGCGGTATTCTATTCATCCCAACACTACCAAGATGTACCGCGACTTGTGGGAAATCTATTGGCGAAATGGTATAAAGAAAGATATAGCTGAATTCGTATCAAAGTGTGCAACATGCCAACAGGTTAAGGTAAAGCACCAAAGACCTGGTGGTGTGATACAAGAGTTTGGTATACCTACTTAGAAGTGAGAGGTGGTGAATATGGACTTCGTGACTGGATTGCCTCTTTTGCATCATCATCATGATTCGATTTGGGTTGTTGTGAATAGGCTGACTAAGTCCGCATATTTCTTGTCTGTGCATACATCTTATACAGCTGAGGATTATGCTAGATTGTATATCCAGGAGTTAGTCAGGCTACATGGAGTTCCCTCGTCCATCATTTTGGATAGGGGCACCCAATTTACTTCTCAGTTTTAGAGGGCGTTTCAGTAGGGTCTTGGTACCTAAGTTCTTTTGTGCTCCATTTTTCACCCGCAGACAGATAGTTAGGCTAGGAGGACTATTCAGACCCTAGAAGATATGTTTCGTGCTTGTGCTCTTAATTTCAAAGGTAGTTGGGATGAGTATTTTCCATTGATAGAGTTTGCCTATAACAGTAGTTACCATGCTAGAATCATAATGGCACCATTTGAGGCCTTATATAGTAGGAGATATAGATCACCCATAGGTTAGTTTGAAGAGGGTGAAGCTGTCGTGATTGGGCCTGATGCAGTATTTAAGGCTATTGAGAAAGTTAAGTTTATTAGAGAGAGGTTAAACACCGCTTAGAGTTATCAAAAGTCATATGCCGATGTGAGGAGAAGAGATATTGAGTTTAAGGTGGGGGATTTAGTGTACTTGAATATTTCACCCTTGAAAGGGGTGAAGAGGTTTGGTAAAAAAGGGAAAGCTTAGTCCCCGTTATGTTGGCCCGTATAGAGTCTTGAGTAATATCGGTAAAGTCGCCTATGAGGTTGAGTTGTCTACAGAATTGTCAGTTGTTCATCCTGTTTTTCATATCTCTGTGCTTAAAAAGCATATTGGTGATTCCATTATAGTAGATCCCTTAGAGAGTGCTGATATTCAGAATGGTCTTTTCGTCGATGAGATTCATGTTGAGATCCTAGATTTTTAGATCCGTAGACTAAGTAACAAAGAAATTCCCTTGTTTAAAGTTTTATTCTAGAACCAGTCTGTTGAGGGTGCTACTTGGGAGGCATAAGCAGACATGTGAGTCAAGTACCCACACCTCTTCTCCACGAGTTCAAGTCAATCTGAAGGTATTATTCTTTCTTAATTTAGCCCTTCTAATATAAAGTTCAACTATGTATCTATTCTTGTATGAGTTCTTACGATTTCTGAGGTATTCAAGAGTTTAGAGAGATTCATCTATATTTACTCTAGTTTTTTTGTGTTCTTAGTCTAACTAGTGATATTCTAGTACGAAGGTTTCCAAAGGGGAGATATTGTAGGACCCCGCAAAGTTCCCTCGTAGTCTGAGCCTTAGTGTGTCAAGTGAAGTGTAATTCTGGCCCTAAAATATTAAGAAGTGACTTCCCAAGTGATTGGTGCTTAAAACATATAGAATTATTCTAAAAATATCTTTCCATCAAGTGGGAAATTGAATTAGCTTTCCAACGATACCAATTTCGTTTAAATTCGGTATCGGGGTGAGAAGTTTTGGCCGTTTTACTGAGAGTTCTCAGAACCGCCCAGGTGCATCGGAAGATCCGATGGACCGTCAGCCTGCGACGGACCGTCACTCGACCCATCGTAACCAAGGAAGTAACTTCCTTTTCTGGCCCAAGTGCGATAGCCAAGACGATGGACTATTAGGTTTGCGATGGACCATTAGGTTTGCGATGGACCATCGCTGCGACCATCGCGCTGAGCCAGTGTGGCCTCACCCTAGCCATTGTGCAATGGACCATCAGACTTGCGATAGACCACCGCTTCGACCATCGTATAAAGGCAGTGTATCCCATTCCTGACCAACGTGCGATGGGCAACCTGACGAACCGTCGGACTTGCGATGGACCATCGCTCTAATCGTCGCAGCCCCCGTTTAATGTTTTTAACTCATTTTAACAAGGGGCTTTTGGGTCTTTTCCCTTCTAACCCTCAAATATATTCCAAACAAACTTGATAGTCTCATTATCTCCCAAAACATCCAAAGGCTAGGGTGTCTCCCTCAAGGGAAAATCTAAAACCCTTCTTGGAAAACTCCAAGATCTCACAATGGATTCTACAAATTGAGTTGAGATTTGAGTTCTCCAAGTTCAAGGGTTACAAGAACCCTCTCTCAAGAGTAAGAAGAAGAGTTTAGAGCAAGCTTGTTCATGTAATTTCAAAATCTAAGGTATGTGGGATTTTGAACTAGGGTAATCCTTTCATCTTTGTACCCAAAGAATGGAGATGGTTACATTGGTTTGGGCACATGATGGAGACGGTTTTAGATTCTCCTGTGTAGAGGTATGAGACACTGTCTATGGATGGTTTTAGGTGGAATAGAGGTAGACTAAAGAAATATTAGAGAAAGATGATTAGGCATGATATAGAGCAGTTACAGCTAATGGAGGACATGACCCTTAATAGAAAGGTGTGGAGGAAGCAGATTATGGTAGAGCGTTAGGGGTGGGAGGGTGTCAATAATAGTAGTGGTTCACTCCTCGGGGGCTGGAGTTTTTTGGTCGTGGCTAGCGGTGTTAGTTTATTTTGCTTACCGTACTAGTTTATATATGTACTTATCTTTTGTGTTTGGTATTCTGTTAGTTTGTCTTATGTACCATACTACTTATATACACTTATATTTGGGTTTGTATATGGGTATCGGTCCTAAGTCGGGGGTCTATCGAAAACAACCTCTCTACTTCTCCTGAGGTAGTGTATGGTCTGCGTACACTCTACCTCCCCAGACCCCACTAGGTGGGAATACACTGGGTATGTTGTTGTTGTTGTTGTTGAGTTGGTTATGGGTAGTTTAGGTTGTGTTGTATTTTTGTGACTTATAGATGGTGTCAAATTATATATAATCTATACCTTAAGTGTGCGATTATTGTGGTTTGTTCAAGTTGACATTTGATATACTATTTTGCTCGTTTTGTTATTAGTAGACACTTATTAATCCTTATCCTTTATTTGATACATGTGAATTCATCCGAGTCCAATTTGACTACATATTCCTACATCTTTCTGGGACCGAATCCTAAAAATCCTCAAAGGGACTAGTTAATGAAGAAGCAAGGCTGGTATACACCTGTATACGGTGGATACACAGATGTTTCAGGGCGAGGGTGGCCAATATATGTCCATATATGATGTGGAATGAAATAGGAAGAGAGTATACAAATATTTATACACTTGACATACAGTATATGAACACAAAAATGCAAGGAACTGGCTGTATTATACAGCTGATATACATGTAGAAAAAAAATAATCTAAAGTCCATAAAATGGGTTGCCCACAGGCTGGCAGCTCACCTATGGGCCAATAGAAGGCCCAACTCTAACTTTTAATCTCTTATTTACTTGTAATTTACAATTTATGCTTTTCTATTTGTATTATTACTATTTTTACTTAATTAACCTTGTGACTTTCCCCGTTGTTGTCATTTCATTTATCTCGAATCTCTTATTTATTATATCATTTTTCCCACGTATTTCATAAATATATTAAAAAAAGTAATTTAGTTCAAAAAATGACATTTGTTTTGTTCATATGACCAATGGTCCACTTGGATTAAAAAATATTTTTTTTTCAAACTCAGGACGTTAATTTCTTTTTATTGTAAATTCTTACTTTCTGTAATTGGTAAAATGTATCTAACACGATACTTTCTTCAGGGTTTTTTAGGTGTTATTTATAACAAAATGATCACTTTTATTACAATAATAATAATAATAATAATAATAAGAAGAAGAAGAAGAAGAATATGAATAGTTATATAATTTTAATTTTTCATAAAAAACAACTTTATCTTTCCTTTAAATTCAAAAGTGTAATCCTGTTTTGATAGGTTTCTGTCTTCTAACTCAAGGAGAAATTTCTTAACTTTCATAATTAAGTAAAGTGTTTCTCAAATAGAAATTTTGTAATCTTTCTTAGAAAAAAAAATCATCATTTCGTCATTTTTAATATTCATTTAGGTAGAGTACATTGTAGCTTTTTCCTAATTCAAGTAGACTATTTCTCGTTTGAATGAATAACAATGTCATTTTTTTTAGATGTGCAGGTAAATAATTTCAATATTTAAAAGCAACCCTTTTTTTGCAAAGTTAGCCACCTTATGTATTTTAGGCAAAAAATCTTTTGGTGAACGTTTTAAAACAGACGCTCCTAAGTGCCTTAAAAACCTTCTTATGGTGTTAATTGAACCCTTACTCAGATTCTCTCATTCCAAAAGGTTATTTCTATTTTTGGGATATCGCACGATGGTCAAAACTTCGACTGGGGCAACACCTTATGTGTTAGACTATGGGATAGAAGCAGTAATACTTGCTGAAGTTGAAATACCATCTTTAAGGATCATTCAACAAGTGGGTCTGAGTAATGAAGAATGGGTTTGCGCCCGTCATGAACAACTTATGATGATAGATAAAAAGAGGATAAGCGTTGTATGATATGGCCAATTATATCAACAATGAATGATTCATACTTTCAACAAAAAAGAAAGACCTTGCATGTTTAAAGTTGGACAATTGGTGCTCAACCTCATATTCCCTCTCCAAGAGGAGCATAAGGGAAAGTTCGCCCCAAATTGGCAGGGGTCGTATATATTCTGCAAAGTGTTATCATACATAGTATCTATTTACTAATCAGAATTAATTGGCTTAGTCCACCTTGGCAATCTATTTCAAATAAAAGTACTTACTTTTAAATTAATTTACACTATGATTTCATCTTACACCCACCATCTCGAGGAGTCAAAATAGGAATCAAAAGATGACAAACATCTGAAGAATATAAGAACTGGATGATGACAATGACAAAAGTTGAAGACCGAAGAAGTCAACACAGATCAATTTTATTAAAAACTAATAATTTTTCTGTGGATGTAGGTTTTCCTGAATCCAACAAAAAATAATAAAAACACTTATTATTCACCACATTCCTTTGATTTAAAGGAATACAAGAAATCCAAACATCCAAAGGCTGATAAGAAAGAGCTAGGATGGTCAGGAGCTGAAAACAACTGAGTTTCCCAAAACTAATAGGTTTTTTTGTGGTTGCGAGAATCATCAAACGTGGAAAGGAAAATAATGACTTACTCACATCCCTGGAAAATCAAGAATGGATGTTTGAAATAGTACATGCAGAAGGATATTCTGAAGAATTTTCATATATATCCGATAATCATGCAAAGACAAAAGAGATTGACATTGAAGGACATTCCAAGTATCCATATCTGATCAAATCACACAAAGGTAAAGCAGTCTAGCATTTAGAGATATTCATCAGCTTCAAGTGCATCAATCATCAAAGATTTTATAGCATTTACTATTAGATCTTAAGAAATATATGGTCCGAAGGATGTTTGTAAGTCGTTATCCGAAAATGTATGACGTACTAGATTTTTTGAGAATTGAAAATCCAAGGGTCATCTGTAAGTCACATTAATTGAAATAAGATAGTGTGCAAGATTATCCTCGAGTTGAAAGCCCATGGGTCATTCGTAAGCCACAATAACATCCTAATTGGATAGTGTGTAAAGTTGCCCCAAGATCAATAGTTTGAAGGTTATCCATAAGTCGCAATAAATCCTTATCGGAAAATATGCAAGATTATCAAAATTGATAGGTCCAAGGGTTCTCTATAAGCCGCATCATATCCAAGATTGATTGTGCGTAGGATTACCCAAAGACTACTAATTTAAAAGATATCTATAAGTTATATTGTATCCAAGGTTGGATAATGTGCAGGAATGCCTTAGAGCTAGCGATTGGAGGGATATCAGTAAGTCATCTCTTATCCAAGGTTAGATAATGTGCAGGATTACTGAAAAGCTAGAAACTTAAAGGATGTTTTATAAGTTGCCTCATATTGAACATCAAATAATGTGCAAGATTATCAAATGATTGGCAATTAAAGAGAAATCTATAAGGTGTATCGATACGAGAGATACGCAAGACTCCCGAGGTCAAATACAACAAGTATTATAGTTGACCAAAGGGGTTTCCAAATTAGCATAACGCTATGCGATTGCAGGGACCGCTCTATATGTGTCGTTAGTGCCCAAGAGGGCCACCCCACTTTGAAGAGATTTTCAACCATAAAAATAACTATTTTATCCAACAACCAAAAAGTTTGTTTTATCAATTATCACAAGAATTTTCGCTCTCTAAACAGATACATGAGAGAATGATGACTTTTTTTAATAGCAACTCACACTGAGGTATGGTAAAACACCGTGTACCACTTAGTGAATTATGTTTATCATTAACAATTTTGTTTAAGATGTTGTCAAGAGCATCCGAAAGGATGAAAATCTCAATTCAAAACCACAGGTGCGGACAACTCCCAAAAGGACGCAGTATAACATAGAAATTTTTCTTATTAGTGAATTAGGACATAGTCCGAAGAGGAATATCAAACTCTTTGGACGCGAGCTAAAAAATGACTTCCACCACCTTCAAACTACACCCCTGTTAAAAGAAATATGGGTACTTCAGGATATTTATTTATAAACTCATACCGAGGGTAACCCTTCTCTTTCCTTCAGCTTTGAGTAAAAAAATACTTAGAGTTTGAAAAATTATGTTCAGGTAAGTTCTTGCCTATAGATGTGAAGGATCCCATATTCATGGTTAAGAGGTTACAAGCCTCTTTTCCGCAACTCAATCAACTTATCACTCGCCCCTGAGCCAAAGGTTGTCTTATCATAAAGCATAACCTTTCAAACTACAAATAGTCTGATTCCCTAAGTCTTAGGGATATGTAGGTTGAGCTTTATGTGGAAAAATGAACTACATTTCAACCTCCCCCCAATCTTCTTATTCCCTGATTTTGTGGCTTTGCTAAACTTTGAAAACCGGGATAGTTTCTAAATTCTTTGAAGGTCGTGCTTAAGATGAAGCTTTATGAACTACAAGTGGCCTGCAACCTGAGATATGTAGGATACTCGATACCAAAGTACAGCCATAACTCCATAAAACTAGTGCGAAAACCAAACTCTTTCAAAAATGAATTTGAGGTCAAATAGAAATTAGGAGTGTCAAAATCTCTTTTCCCAGGGTTACTTGTATCCACCCTATCCAACGGGAGGCGTAGTTGTTGACACCTAATTTTTCCCTCCTCGACTAGATTTATTCTCGAGATTCTTTGATTTTAAATAAAAGTACAACATTTATCCGAATAAAAGGTTTTTAAAGCATTTATCTAGGTACTTTTTTCCTCTTAAAATAACAATTATATATTTACGTATTCATATATACGAAATCGCATAATTTTGTTATGTAAATAATTATTTTTACAAAAATTAAATTTTAATTAAGGGTTATTTCAAGAATTAATTCAAATGATTAAAATTTTGATTTAAATATAATTTGATCTCAAAAAATAATTTATTTGAAAAACAAGTTTTTTATTTTATTTAATCAAGAAAATTAGGATTAAATTTATTTTGAATTTGGATTCAACTCAGTCAATTTATTAAATCCAGCCATAATTAAAGTATTTGGCCACGATTGCTATGCAATTGGCCAATAGAATTATTAATTCAGTTAGATTTTAAATAAATTGATTTCTCTTAGTCTATCTCTTAAATAGCTTAATCTCCAATAAAAATTGAGTGTAAATCACCAAATCAGCCTTTTTTTGTATTTCAGTACCCCAAGGCGAAGATCTTTTAATCAACCCAATCAACAAAAAATAACAACAACCTAACATCAGTCCAAACACCAACCGACCCACCAGGCCCAACTACACTTATACTCTCCTATCTTTTCTTTTAACATGTTGCAAATAAAAACATCAGCAACCCAATCCCACTAACCAGCCCACTCCACCTAAACATGACCTGGCCCACTTATCCTCTCCATCAACAAACAACAGCAAAATAATGTTATACGCTATAACTCACACAAACACCATAACACCAACAACAACATATTGATATCACCCACGACAAATAGCGTAAAATTCGAACAACCTCTACGTATAACTAAAATAGTAACAAATGGTGTACAACAATGTAACAATCATAGAAAACCCGTCAATAACGACAAAACGATGTCCATTCCTAAAACTCAGCCACATCATATCTTTTTTAGCTTATTCAACCCTTTGAAACCAATAATGGTAGGAAAATAATCCCCAAATTGTGAAACAATAGAAATTTTTTCTGAAATCATTATTAATTCAAGATATGGAGGGTTTTTTTGAATTGGAATACAAATTTTATCCTTTTGCAAAAATTATTTTTTCAAATCTGAATAAATCCAGATTTCATCTAGAAATAGCCCCTTACTCACCATGGAAAAAAGGGATTTTGGGGGGGAAATTTGGAGGTTTTAGAGGCATGTGCATGTAACCTCACGTAACCAAAAAATTCGAAAACAAAATCCTTTGAAAATCAAATTTTGGCAAAATTATTGAACTCCGACAAGGCTAATCGAAACTTCGGTTGTGAAAGTTTGTTAGATCAGGGCTTATTGTGCCATTTGTTTCTCGAAAAAAGGTAAACACACCTTAACTTTTTCTCTTCTCCTTTCTCGCAATAATATCGATTTTTCGTAAGTAGTCATAATAATGTGTGATTATTTGCTGAGGAAGGCCTTGAAGGCAGTACACAAAATTCTTGTCTTTTAAATTTGTTATTGCTTATTTGGATTGTTGCTTGTCCTTTAGTTAATGCTTACATGTCAAATTGGTAGTCAATCTCACAAACCGGTATGTTAACTATTCGTATGTAGCATGCATGTTTAGTAATCTTAATATATTATTGAAAATTGGTTATGGACAAGATCACTCTTTCTTATTTGAACTTATTTGAGTTAGTAAAGAGAATTTTGTTAGCATGTTGTTATGATGTGGTGAGAGTTCAAGGAAGACTAGAATATTGTACATCCTAGTATATATATATATAAGTCTGATTTTACATGATACTCTGGAATTGAGCCTCAATTTCATTAAGTTAGTAGTTATTTGTTCCTCTTGAAGAATCTTTTGGGAGATTGATTTATTTGTTCTCTTCATTACCTACTCTATCTTTAATATGGATGTCAAAATCATGAAATACAATATACATCATTGAATTTGTTTTTTCCCAAAAAAACTTGAATATGTATTCTAGACTTTAGAATGGTTTGAAAAATAGATTATTGCTTCGATTCATGAAATTATGGAATAACTAGTTTTGAACTTGAAACCTTTGAGAAACCTCAAAAAGGGATGTGAGGGAATTTGGTAGCTGGAAAGGGATTGCTAGGGAGTAATTAGTTGTTGTTTTATGTTGCTGGGATGATGAGAGAGTATATTTAGTGGATATATTTAGTGGGTTTGTTTTTTTCGTTTTTGGTAGTATGGTATATTTTGGTATTAAGAGAGTAAATATCTGTGGATTAGTAATTATTGTTGTTAATCTTCTTTTTTATATCTTGTGTATGGGTTTAGTATATATAGGGTTGCGGGTTATGTGTAAAGAGGTAGTAGTATTGGTTTAGGATTTTGGAGTTTTAGCTAGGAGAGAGGCTAAGTTAGAGGTTACAGTGGCTAAGACTGTAGCTTTTAAGTGCCTGTATGCATTTTTAGAGGAGAAAGGTAGAGATAAGAAGTTGTATAGGCTGGATAAGGCCAGAGAGCGGAGGTATCATGACCTTGACTAGGTGAAGTACATCAAAAGAGAGGATGGTACAGTGTTGGTGGAGGATGCTCTCATTAGGAAGAGGTGGTAGTCCTACTTTCATAAACTTTTGAACGACAAGGGGGACAAAGGTTTTATGTTGGGGGACTTGGAAAATTCTGAGGAGTGTCGAGAATATGGGTATTGTAGGAGTATTAAGGTTGAGGAGGTCAAGGGAGCTATTCGCGGGATAAGGCAGGGTAAAGCGACGGGGCCAGACGAGATTCCAGTGGATTTTTGGAAAGGCACTAATGGGGCAGGTTTAGAGTGGTTGACAAGGTTGTTTAACAGTATTTTTAGGATTGCAAAGATGCCTAAAGCATGGAGATAGAGTATGATGATTTCACTATATAAGAATAAGAGAGGTAGCCATAGATAAAATAACTATGGAGGTATTAAGTTGTTAAGTCATACTATAAAGGTTTGGGAAAGGGTGGTAGAGGTGAAGATGAGAAGGATCATAATGATTTCTGAGAATTAGTTCGGTTTTATGCCAGGTCGCTCGACCACTGAGGCCATTTACCTTGTAAGGAGTTTGGTGGAGCAGTTTCAGGAGAGAAAGAAGGACTTGCACATGGTGTGTGTTGATCTTAAGAAGGCATATAATAGAGTTCCCAGGGAGATTCTGTGGAGGTGCTTGGAGGTTAGAGGGGTGCCCGTGGCGTACACTAGGGTGATTCTGGATATGTATGATGGGGCGAAGACTCAGGTGAGGACAATAAGTGGAGATTTTGAGCACTTTCTAGTCATGATAGGGTTGCATCAGGGATCGACTCTTAGCCCATTTTTATTTTCCTTGGTGATGGATGTTTTTACGCGATATATTTAAAGGAAGGTGCCTTGGTGTATGTTATTTACAAATAATATGGTTTTAATTGATGAGACTCGGGCTGAATTTAATGATAAGTTGGAAATATAGAGGTAGACGCTTGAGTCTAAAGAATTTTGATTAAGTAGAACCAAGATAGAGTACTTGGAGTGTAAGTTCAGTGATGTGTAGCAAGAGGCTAGAGTGGCTATAAAGCTGGATTCTCAGGCCATTCAGAAGAGGGAGAGTTTCAAGTATCTGGGGTCTATTATTTAGGGAAATGGTGATATTGATGAGGATGCCATGCATCGTATTGGGGCAGGATGGTTAAAATATAGGATCACTTTGGGAGTTCTATAGATAAGAAGGTGCCTCCAAAGCTTAAAGGTAAAGTTCTATAGAGTGGTAGTTCGGCCAGCTATGGTGTATAGAGCGGAGTGTTGGCCCATTAAGAACTTCCACATCTAAAAGTTGAAGGTGGTGGATATTAAAATATTGTGATGGATGTGTGGGCATATCAAGAAAGATAGGGTACGGAATGACATTATTTGAGAGAAGGTGGGAGTTGCCTCGATGAAGGACCAGATGTGAGAAGTAAGGTTACATTGGTTTGGGAACGTGATGGAGACGGTTTTAGATGCTTCTGTGTAGAGGTGTGAGACACTGGCTATGGATGGTTTTAGGTGGAGTACAGGTAGACTAAAGAAAAATTTGAGGGAGGTGATTAGGCATGATATAGAGCAGTTACAGCTAACGGAGGACATGACCCTTAATAGAAAGGTGTGGAGGAAACAAATTCTGGTAGAGAGTTAGGGGTGGGAGGATGTTAATAATAGTAGGAGTTTACTACTCGGGGGCTGGAGTTTTTTGTTCGTGCCTAGCGGTGCTAGTTTATTTTGCTTACTGTACTAGTTTATATATGTACTTATCTTTTGTGTTATGTATTCTGTTAGTTTGTCTTGTGTACCATACTATTTATATACACTTATATTTGGGTTGGTATATGGGTATCAGTCCTAAGCCGGGGGTTTATCCGAAATAACTTCTCTACTTCTCCTGAGGTATTGGTATGGTATGCGTACACTCTACCCTCCCCAGACCCCACTAGGTAGAAATACACTGGGTATGTTGTTGTTGTTGTTCTTGAGTTGGTTATGGGTAGTTTAGGTTGTGTTGTATTTTTGTGACTTATAGATAGTGTCAAATTATATATAATCTATACCTTAAGTGTGCGATTATTATGGCTTGTTCAAGTTGACATTTCATATACTATTTTGCTCGTTTTGTTATTAGTAGACACTTATTAATCCTTATCCTTTATTTGATACATGTGAATTCATCCGAGTCCAATTTTACTACATATTCCTACATCTTTCTGGGACCGAATCCTAAAAATCCTCAAAGGGACTAGTTAATGAAGAAGCAAGGCTGGTATACACCGGTATACGACGGATACACAGATTTTTCAGGGCGAGGGTGGCCAATATATGTCCATATATGATGCGTAATGAACTAGGAAGAGAGTATACAAATATATATACACTGACATACAGTATATGAACACAAAAATGCAAGGAACTGGCTGTAATATACAGGTGATATACATGTAGAAAAAAAATAATCTAAAGTCCATAAAATGGGTTGCCCACCGGCTGGCAGCTCACCTATGGGCCAATAGAAGGGCCCAACTCAAACTTTTAATCTCTTATTTACTTGTAATTTACAATTTATGTTTTTCTATTTGTATTATTACTATTTTTACTTAACTAACCTTGTGACTTTCCCCGTTGCTGCCATTTCATTTATCTCGAATCTCTTATTTATCATATCATTTTTGCCAAGTATTTCATAAATATATTAAAAAAAGTAATTTAGTTCAAAAAATGACATTTGTTTTGTTCATATGACCAATGGTCCACTTGGATTAAAAAATATTTTTTCTCAAACTCAGGACGTTAATTTCTTTTTATTGTAAATTCTTACTTTTTGTAATTGGTAAAATGTATCTAACACGATACTTTCTTCAGGTTTTTTAGGTGTTATTTATAACAAAATGATCACTTTTATTACAATAATAATAATAATAATAATAATAATAATAATAATAATAATAATAAGAAGAAGAAGAAGAAGAAGAATATGACTATTTATATAATTTTAATTTTTCATAAAAAACAACTTATTTTTCCATTAAATTCAAAAGTGTTATCCTATTTAGATAGGTTTCTGTCTTCTAACTCAAGGAGAAATTTCTTAACTTTCATAATTAAGTAAAGTGTTTCTCAAATAGAAATTTTGTAATCTTTCTTTGAAAAAAAAAATCATCATTTTTTCATTTTTAATATTAATTTAGGTAGAGTACATTGTAGCTTTTTTGAAATTCAAGTAAACTATTTCTCGTTTGAATGAATAACAATATCATTTTTTTTAGATGATCAGGTAAACAATTTCAATATTTAAAAGCAACCATTTTTTTGCAAAGTTAGCCACCTTATGTAAGTTAGGCAAAAAATCTTTTGGTGAACGTTTTAAAACGAACTCTCCTAAGTGCCTTAAAAACCTTCTTATGGTGTTAATTGAACCCTTACTCAGATTCTCTCATTCCAAAAGTTTATTTCTATTTTTGAATCTTTGAAATATTTTTAAAGTTTTCTTGAGATTTTCTATAAAAATCAAGTGGCGACTCTGTAAATTTTTTCAAAATTATTTCAAAATTTTCTTGAATTTTTGAAATAGTTTGAAAAAAGTCAAAACCATTTTCTTCAAAATAAAATTCAAAAAGGGATAAAATAGTTGATAGATAAGTATTAGTTGGTAAAGGATTATTATTTAATATATGATGTTAGTTGATAAATAATGGTGATCAGAGGATATGTAGTGAATAGTTGCTAAGTGATGACTAGAGGTTATATTATGACTAGTAATTCGATGGATTAGTTATTAAGAATTGGTTAGGTAATAAATGGTAATTAGTGAGTAACGATGACAAGGTTGTCAATGATGATAATATTATGGAATATGAGTACATTAACAATTGTTGGTAAATGATCGATTGATGATAAATTTATGGAATGATGGTTAAATAACAAGTTATTTGTAAGTGATAAAAGGTTGCTTTATTCTATCTTTGAGTGTAATATCAAGGTGTATGAGTGTTTGTGATGAGTTATTTACTTTTTGCACCAATTGGCATATGGGAGCCAATTTTGTAGTTTGTGATTGCTTGTGTGATGCCTTGAGATGCGTTATTATTATGACTTATTTACTTATATTGCACGGTGATGTTGGCATGTGTTAATGCCTTATGTTATATTGTTGTGCCGATTAAATTACTTCTTTTCTACAACAGTATTGGAGATGATTCAACTTTGTTTCTATACCTTCAGTTATTTATGTTATTTTTCATTTTATCATACTTATATCAAGTTTTATCTCAATCGGCTAATGTGGCCTTCTGAGTACCCATTTATTTGGTAATCATGCTATATTTTTGTACCTTTTGGGTGCAGATCTAAGTACTAGTTATCGTCGTTGATCAATGATCGTATTATGTTGATTTTTTGGAGATATGGTGGGCTCTTGGAGTCAAAGTCACCTATTTTCTTATATCTTTTTGATATTCAGTCTTTAATTTTTAATACATATGTTATTAACTATTCTAGACATTTAAGTTGTGTTATTAAATGCTCTTGTACTAGTTCTACCAGGTCGTGGGATGGTATCTTGTATTAAATATTTTATCTATCTAGAACTCCTTGCTTATTTATTAGTTTGGTGTTTATTTTCACCAATGATTAGGCATTTTCCACTAATTTATCCCATTGTATTTAACTCCAGGTTACGATTTGGGCTTACCTACTGGCGGGATAGAGTAGGTGCCATCATGACTCATAAATCAGGTCATGACAAATTAGTGTCAGAGCCTAGGTTTCACCGATATTGTTGGTACACGATCAAGTGTCTAGTAGATTCCTACGGATAAAAACAATGACATTTATTACCTATCTTAGAGTGTTTACGGAACATTCTTAGGAGTTCATCACTTATTTGACGTTAAGAGTTTAAGTTGGTTTGTAGAAGTATTCCCTTGACTTCACTCTTTCACGGATGGACAGGACATGTGCTACCGCTATACGAGATAAGGGTCCCGATATCAAACCTAGGGATTCTACTCTTATTTTTGGATAACCTAGAGGTCATGGACAACTGTGTTATGTGGTCCCAGATAGGGGCCAGGATAGGCTGCCTTCCCCAAGTCCTATTCTTACTCCTGAGCTAAAGATTCTTCTGCCTAAGCCAGCGGTGGCCCAAGGACCAGCCCAAGCCCCACCAGAGTTTATTTCTTCTTTAGTGGTCAAAAATATGTTGGTTCAACTTCTGGGTTTATTTGGGGGTTCATTATTTGATAGTGCACAGTCTTTAAATCAGAGTGGTACTGAAGTAAGGGTATAACCTATTGATACGGCTCCCAGAGTTGAGGTTTCTCCTACACCGATAGTTGCTCAGTTGGTATTTGCTCAGCTAGTGCTTGCTCAGCATTCTCTATCTTTTAAGAAGCAAAGGATGTTGGTTAGATTTTTGAGATTGACACCACCTAGGTTTTTGGGTACACCAGGAGAGGATGCGTATGAGTTTCGGATTACTTATAAGGATAAGCTCCATAATTTGGGCCTTATTAAGACTCGTGGGGTAGATTACACCATAATTTAATTGGATTTGGCTACTTGACATTAGTGGAGAGGTTATATGGATTTTAGACCAGCTGGATCTTCTTCTTTGACTTGGGCTCAGTTTTTCAAGATATTCTTAGAGAAGTATATGCCACATATCCTTAGAGATCATTTAAGGGACCATCTCTTTAAATTAGAGTAGGGCTTCATGAAAGTGGCAGAGTATGAGGTTCATTTTCATGAGTTGTCTAGGAATGCAACTTCTATCCTAATACTGAGTATGAGAGAGTTTGCTGCTTTGTTAGGGGACTAAAACTCCCTATTAATATATCTACTCATAGTTTAGTTATTATGAGTAGGTTTTTTATAGAGGTGTATCAGGTGGTAAATGAGATGTACCATAAGGGTTATGAGGACCATGATAAAGGCATAGGTTTCAGGAAAGATTCAATGGGAGCCATCATAGTTCTCGACCTAGAGATAGAAGATCTCAGAGTAAGTATCCTCTGTGTCCATCCTATCAGCCTCAGATTCAACCTAGTCGATCAGTTCAGGCAGTACTTAAGACTACTAATGGAGGTCAGTCTAGTGACAAACACTGCCCAAGTTAGGGTGGTGGTCAGTATTTGAGGGTTTTATATTTTGGTCATTTTAGATATGATGGCTATTCTGAGTTAGCTAGATCTATTAGTTTTATATTAGCTGAGCTGGCATGTTATAGTTGTATAGCTCCTGGTGAATATTCATAAGATTTTCTTAGTCGTGGGGTGATTGTTGTTTCAGCTTAGGATATTTCCCCTATTAGAGCAGTTCATCCCTCAGCTAGGGGAGGTTCTTATGGTTATAGGGGTGGTTTCTAGGGTACTCAAGGAGGTTCTCAGGTAGGCAGGATAAGAGGTTGATCAATGCCTAGCAAGGTGGCGCATAGTCAGGTGTATTAAGTACCTACTAGACCCGAGGCTAAGACTTTGGATGTTGTTGTTATAGGTATAATTTTGGTGTGACGCCAGTCAGCCCTTACTTTATTTGATCTGAGATCCATTTATTCTTATATATTTATTTATTATGCACCACGGTTAGAGTTGTCATATGACTTATTATTTGTGCCATTGTGTGTATCTACTCCCATGGGTGATTTTTTAGTAGTGGAATAAGTTTTCAGATCATATGTTGTGACTGTTAGAGATGTTGAGACTTATGTTGATCTATTATTCTGGATATGGTAGATTTTGATGCAATTTAGGGCATGGCCCAGTTATCCCACTATCATGAGGCCATGGATTATTTTGGCAAGACTTTTACCTTAGCCATGCCTAGCGTACCCTCAGTCGTATGGTAGGGAGACATTATCCATGAGTCGATTGGGATTATTTCTTATGGTCATGCTAGGAGGCTTATTTCAAGGGGTTATGAGTCTTACCTTGTTTATATTTTTTATACTAGTGTGGAGAGTATGTTTCTTGACCCTACTCCTATTGTTTGTGAGTTTCATAATGTTTTCCCTAATGTCTTGCCTGGTATTCCCCTTTTCTATAAAATTGAGTGTGCTATTGATCTCGAGCCTGGCATCTGACCTATTTCTATAGTACTTTATCATATGGCTCCTGCCAAGTTTAAGAAGCTAAATTCTAAGGTTTAAGATCTTTTTGGTATGGGTTTTATTAAGCCAAATATGTCTCCATAAGGAGTTTCTATATTGTTTATAAAGAATAAAGATGGCTCCATGTGTATCTGTATTAATTATAGGCATCTTACTATGGTAACAATGATGAACTGTTAGCATATGCCTCGCATTAATGATTTGTTTGACCAGCTTTATGGAAAGGCAGTATTTTCTAAGATTTATTTAATATCTGGTTACCATTAGTTGAGGATTCAGGCTGAGGATATCCCAAAGACAATCTTTAGAATCTGATATGATTAATATAAGTTCGTAGTAATTTCATTTGGGTTGACAAATTCCCTAGCTATGTTCATGGAATTGAGGAACCCAGTATTCAGGACTTATTTGGATTCTTCCTGATTATGTTCATCAATTCCATCCTTGTGTATTCAAGAAGTAGAGTGGAGCATGCACAGTATTTGCGGATTGTACTCCAACCTTTGAAAGATCATGTGCTTTTTGCCAAATTTTCTAAGTGTGAGTTTTGGATATAGTCAGTGACATTTCTTGGACATGTGGTGTCTAAGGATGGTATTATGGTACACCCAACTAAGATTGAGGTGATTCATGGTTGGGTTAGACCTACATCTCTTACTTAGGTTCATAGCATCATTGTGTTAGGCGGTTATTATTGATAATTCATCGAAGGTTTTGCTACTATTTTAGCCCCTATGGCCAGATTGACTCGGAAGGAGGCTTATTTTTTATGTTCTGAGGAGTGTGAGTTGAGCTTTAGGAAGCTCAAGGACTTTCTAACTTCAACTCATGTTTTAGCTCTTCTTGTTGAGAATGAGGGATTCACCATGTTTTGTGATGCTTCTGGTGTTATCTTGGGTTATGTATTGATGCAGTTGGGTTGTGTTATTGCTTATGCTTCTAGACCGCTTAAGGTGCGTAAATGCAACTAACACACTCATGATTTGGAGTTGCCGGTGGTAGGTCTTGCACTCAAGATTTGGAGTCATTATTTTTATGTTGTGCATTATGAGATTTTCATAGATCACCACAGTCTTCAGCATTTTATAACCTAGAGGGAGCTTAATGCTAGATAGCATAGATGGATGGAGTTGCTTAAGGATTATGATATTTCCATTTTGTATCATCGAGGCAAGGAAAATGTGGTAGAGGATTCCTTGAGGTGGAAGGAGTGAGTATGGGTAGCTTGGCTTGTATTTTAATATCTCAGAGGCTAATGGCACGTGACATTCAGTCTTTAGCCTAAATTTTGGTTTCCCTTGAACTTTTAGACCCTAGGAGGATTCTTGCTAGTGTTGAGACGAGGTCTTCAGTATTTTAATAGATTTGGGATCATTAGTTTGAGGATAATAACCTTTGTTTCCTCCATAATCAGGTGCTGAATGGTGAGTCCAAGAGGAACACCTCAGTATTTGACTTTTGAGGATTGATGACTTAATTCAATTGATTTTGCATGAGGCTCATAACTCTAGATATCCTATTCATCCCAACACAACTAAGATGTATAGAGATTTGAGATAGCTTTATTGGTGGAGTAGGATGATAAAAGATATAGTAGACTTTCCAGCACATTACCTGTGTTGCCAATAGTTAAAGGTTGAGCATTAGTTACCAGGTGATTTGAATCAGAGGTTACCCTTTCCTGAGTGTAAATGGGAACGAATTACCATGGATTTTATTAGTGGTTTGCCTTGCACTTCCTGCTATTTCGATGGTATTTGGATCAATGTGGATCGTCTAACCAAGAGTGCATTTCATTGTTAGTCAAATGTCCTTCAGTGCTAAGAGATAAGCCCATATTTATGCTCGGGACATAATCTATTTGTATGGTGTGCACATTTCTATTATTTTGGATCATAGTTCTATTTTTACTTTGAGATTTTAGAGAGTATTTTAGGTGGAGATGGTTACTCAGGTGGATCTTAGTATAGCTTTCATCCGTAGATAGATAGATAGTCAGTTAAATTAAACTATTTAGGCGTATGAGGATAAGCTCTGAGCATGTGTTATGGATTTTAGAGGCCAGTGAGAGAAGCACTTAGCATTGGCAGAGTTTGGATATGACAATAGTTATGATTCGAGTATTGAGATGGCACCTTCTAAGGGTTTTTATGGTAGGAGATGTCATTTTTTAGTTGGATGGTTTGAGACTTTTGAGGTTAGGCCTTGTGTTACTGATTTGCCTCAAGATTCATTGGATAGAGTTAGGGTAATTCAAGATAGGCTAAGAGCATCTCAGAGTAGGAAGAAGGCCTATGTAGACAGCAGGCTTTATGCCTTGAGATTTGAAGTTGGTGATCGTGTATTCCTCCGTATATCGCCCATGAAGGGTGTTATGAGTTTTGGGAGGAAAGGAAAGCTTAGTTGTAGATATATTAGACCTTTCAAGATTCTTCACGCAGTTGGTGAGGTAGCCAATGAGTTAGTTCTACCTCCATATTTTTCCATTGTTCATCTAGTTTTTCTATAGTGGAGATACATTCCTGGTCTGTCTCATGTGCTTAGATGGAACTTAGTTCAGTTAGATAAGCATTTGAACTTTGTGGAGGAGCCTGTGCTCATTTTGGCAAATGATGTCAGGCGGTTGTGCACTAAAGAGATTTCTATAGTTAAGGTTCAGTGGAGGCACCGCCTTGTGGAGAAGGCCACTTGGAAGATCAAGAGTGAGATGTGGACCAAATATCCTCACCTATTTGAGGTTTCACGTATATCCTAATCCTTAACTTTTGCATATGAGAGTTTCTTTAGTAGTAGATATTGTAATGGCCTTTCAGGTCATTTTCTATATTTCCGCTTATTTTCATTGTTATAGATTTTCTATAGCTACCCTAAGCCTTTATGACTTGCTGGGACTGCTAGTCCGATCACTGGGCAGTTTGTCTATTTTTTAGTCCTAATTCCCTATTTAGAAGTTTTCACTAGTTTCAAATGGACACTGAGGGAAACTTTAGTAAAATAATCTTGTATACAAATTTTGACTGCACCAGCAGTTCTAGAATGTCAATTTTAGGCTAGGTAGACCTTTGGTTCAGGTCTCAAGGCACCCGAGCTCATTTTGACCTATTGGTCAGACAGTTAAGAAAATAAAATATAGGTGTGGGATCCATATTTGGTTTAAACGATCTCGGATGGAAATTTTTAGTGTGCCATCGCATCCAAAATATCAAATTTGGTATGGTTACATAGTTAGTTTGCATATACAGGATTTCGAATGAATCTTGAGGATTAACAAAAACTTGGAAGATTCCGAATAAACTCCAAGTTAAGTTGTCATCTGGTGTAGCTGCAATTGTAAGACAAGGTTTGTGATCGCGGTACCCTTAGCAGAAAAAGTTTTACAATTGCGGTAGGGAGTATTTTGAATGTAGCATCTAATTCTAATGCCATAAATTACGATCACAGGTCTTGGTCCTTGATAGCAGGACCTGAGTACTTAGTATGGGTATAAAAGACCCCAAATATTGCAAATTCAGCCATGTCTCACCCCTTTCTTGATATCATAAACCCAAAATAGTGTGATAGCTCAAAATTAAAGCTTGTCTATGATTGGGAAGCTATATTAACATTTATTTTTGCAATGATCTTTCGATTTGAGCTATGAATTCACTCTTTTCTTGGTGAAATTTCTTGATTTATTTCGTAAAACCCCAAAAGATTGAGGGCTTGAATTTAGCTCTAATTTAGCTTGGTTTCACCCATTTTTTTAGGGTAATGATTCCTTGAGATTGATATTATGTTGAGTTAGTTTCAAAAATGCAATTCCCATATGTGGGTCCCACGTGGTATGATTTTTGGACCCAAAGAATAATGCTGCAATATGGGTATAGTTATTCTCATATTGATGAGTAGAATGTACTTATGATAGCTTGGTATCTTGAGAAGGCTTACAGAAGGGAAAACAGTGGTTTAGAGGTTCGTTGAGCTCTCTTCGGTATCAAGGTAGGCAAGGTTCATTCCTTGTTAAATTAAGTTATGTCATAGTATGTTTATGATATCTTATTAGATTGGGATGGATTTTAGGTGTTGGATTGATGATATACAAGACTTGGGGTTAATTGGACTGTTTAAGTCATTTGAAACCATATAGTTGAAATACTTAGCTCGTTGCCTTGAACCTTAGTAAATTAGACGTTATGGCTCATGTTTAGGATGAAAATGCTCTAAATTACTCTATCTAGATAGGAGTGAATTTTTCACTCGTACTTAGGGTATGTTTGGCCTTAGTTATTTATGCTAATGAAGTTGCCGTAGTTTCCATTGGACTTAGTTAAAGTGCTTGAGAAGAATCTTTACTATAGGACAATTTATGGTTGACAATACATCTAAGAGTGGATTTACATACCTTAGCCTAGTCCTAGGTAGAAATAGACATAGAAAACATCCCTACTGATGATATTAGCAATTTTTCCATGAATTATGTTAAAAGTCATGCTTATTAATTATATAGCAAGATACACTATTAATTATGCTTGATTATATGATCACTTATGCTATAGAGTTTGCCATCGAGTATGATGATGTGGCTATCGGTTTGAGTTTGGACATTAAGATTATATTGATATTGATACCCGACAAGATCGAAGGATGATTAGATTGATATTGATACCCGACAATGCCGGAATATAATTATGATGATATATTGATACCCGGCAAGGCTGGAGGATGATTATATTGATACCCGACAAGATCATAGGATGATTATATTAATACCCAACAAGGCCAGAGGATAATTATGAAGATATATCAATAACCGACAAGGCCTGAGGATGATTATATTTATATTGATACCCGGCAAGGTCGGAGGATAATTATGTTGATATATTAACACTTGAAAAAGGCCGGTGGATGATTATGATGATATATTGATACACGGCAAGGCCGTAGGATGATTGTAATGATTTGCCTATGTGTACATCTACCAGTTTGAGTCCAGTTATGCCATATGTATGGCTATTATATATATATATATATATATATATATATATATACTTATACGTAGTTACGTATGTTATTGATAGTAGAGATGCTGGTTATAGCCCAAAAGTGGTAAATAATTATAAAGTGGTGTATTTGATGATTAGTGCTAAATAAGAATTAGTGGTGGATATTGTTTAAGTGACAAATCATGACTAGTTCATTTATGAGGATTAATTGGTAAAGGATGATTAGTTAATAGATGATGTTAGTTGATAAATGATGGTTATCTAATAAATGGTGATTAGTAAATAATGGTGAATAGTTGCTAAATGATGACTAGAGGTTATATGATGACTAGTAATCAGATGGATTATTTATTATGGATTGGTTAGCTAATAAATGGTAACTAGTAATTAACGATGATAAGGCGGTTAAATGATGGTAATATTCTAGAATATGATTACATTGTCAAATGTTGGTAAATTACCTGTTGATGATAAATTATGGGATGATGGTTAAATAACGAGTTGATTATTTTAAGTGATGAATGGTTAATTTATTCTATCTTTGAGTATACTCTCTAAGCGTATGAGAGTTTGTTATTAGTTATTTACTTTCCGCATAAATTGGCATATGGGAGCCAATTATGTAGTTTGTGATTACTTGGGTGATTCCTTGTGATGTGTTAGTATTCTGACCTATTTATTTATATTACACGATGATGTTGGCATGTGTGGATGCCTTGTGTTATATTATCATCCCGATTAAATTGTTTCTTATGTACAAGAGTATTGTAGATGATTCGGGTTCCTTTCTGTGCCTTGATTTAGTTATGTTATCTTGCATTTTATCATACTTATATCAATATTTAGCTTAATGGACCGATGAAGCCTACTGGGTACCCATTGTTTTGGTACTCATGCTGCACTTCTATGTCTTTTTTGTGTAGATGCGAGTACTAACTGTCGTCATTGATCGTTGATCATGTTGTGTTGATTTCTTAGAGATAGGGTAGGCACTTGGTGTCAAAGTCACCTATTTTGTTCTACCTTTTTTATATTCAGGCTTTTTTTCGTGATGGATGTTATTGACTAATCTATACATTTGAATTATGTTATTAGATCTACTTGTACAAACTCTACCAAATTGTGGTATGGTATCTTGTGTTGACTGTTTTATCTATCTAGAACTCTTTGCTTATTTAGATATATGTTGTTCCTTTTCTCCTATGATTGGGCATTTTTTCCTAAGCTATCTCATTGTGTTTAACTCCAGGTGACGGTTTGGGCTTACCTACTAGAGGGATAGAGTAGGTACCATCATGACTCATAAATTGGGTCATGACATGAAGCAATGTAATGAAAAAAAATTAAAGGGCATTGTTGTTTGAATCCTTATTTTGTTCACTATGATCATCCCAAAATTCATATTGAACCCCAACATCAAACTAGCCACAGTGAATTGTATCTTCTTGTTGGACTTAACCTACAGTGCACCACCACCTACTAGAACTTAGCAATGAAGTTTAAGGTAGCCTCACATATCATCTTTTTAGTATTTTTCAACCATGTTGTCTCACCCTCAGTTATGAATTGATCCAACCATTAGCATTGATTTTCTTTTTCCCTTTATTTATGTTGAAAGTCCACAATACTGGTAATTGGAACAAAATTAGGCCCATAAAAAATGTAGATCTAAAATGTAATTATGACTTCATGAACTGTTACCTTGTTTAGGTTTGGAAATCTGTGACTGTCTTTCCTCTCTTACAATAGTTTTCCAGGGTCACATATAGTTCACGTAGAACTTATAAACCATAACAGGGTAATGGTATCGTGGTATTGTGCTAGTCTAAACCAAGACATATTAATTGAACTATTTCTCAATGTCTGGATATTCAGCGAGTTCAAACAAGACAATTGAACCTCCTCAACAAATTATCTTTTAATATTTCCTTTTTTGGTCATCATCATACCATCTTGGAAGTGCTTATGAGAGCCCTTCACTTGCCAACATTTTTCTTTCCAAAATCCTAGAGTTTTGCTCTTGATAAACCTATCTAGAATAGGTTCAAGTTACTCTTATGGGATTTTTATGGCATTGGTACCACTTTTACTATATGCATTTGAACACAAGGCCCTCATACTAGACTTACTACTAGAGGATCCTTCTTCTTCACCAAACATGGAAGAAATTTTATTATTGTCTAGCAACTTTCTAGTATGGTAGCCCTATTTTTCCTCTATTTCTCTAGCCTTTAGGTTGGGTTTATCTATTAGTTTATGAGTAGTAGTGTCATTTTTGAACCTATTACGAGCTCTTTTATATTTGGGATGGAATTTAGGATTCATAACTACCCGTGGAGGAGTGTTGTTAGTAGCAAAACAAAATTATACTAACAGAAGAGGGAAGAAAGAATTACAACTGTAATAAATCTAATGGTTCGTCACCTATAGGTTGGTCCATCAGTTCATTTCTTAAACTTAAATAGTTTGTGAGGTGCCCATTAATAATAAAGCTATGGCCCATATTCTAGGAAATGGTTCATCAGCCATGTCATTGCATCTTAACAAAACCAAATAATTTTTGTAGGCAATGATAGTGAAGCCGATACTTCCTATACCATGTAATGGTTCATCACTATTAGGATCATCGTTTTGACCTCAACTTAAAATTAGGAAGTATGGGTATTGTTGGCTTTTTTAGTGCATAAATTCTATATTCTTAGATCTTAGTTGATTCAGAGTCCATTTATGGGAGTAAGGATTCAAATTGAAGGCTTTTAGATAGGATTTTGGCATTTGAGGTAGGTTATGGCTTAACTCTCTTAAACTTGGCTAAGTAGTTAATATTGATACAAAATCATGTTAAGGACATGGAAACTAATCATGAAAATAGTTATATTAATGTGTTGTCCCATCTAACAAAAAATGGGACATCTTTAAAACCCTCTATCGATGGATGTGCCGAAGAGTAGTTATGAATATTGGCTTTAGATATTGGTTGTATATGGGATGGAAAACCCCTCATGGGTCCTACATCAGGAAGTTTTGGCTTTGTAGGTGTATACGGAGGTTGTGCAACAACTTTGGGCATCATCATTATTATCATCATCATCATTATCATTATCATTATCATCTCCATCACATTGTATTTACTTTGTAATTTTTTGTGATGTATTATTTTCCCTTAGGTGACACCTATCTATGTGTATTTATTCCTTCTTATTCATATGTGTGATATGTTAAAACACCTTAAGTTTTTATCCCTTAGGAAATTTCCTGGATTTTTGGTCTCTGGACAGAATACGACTAGAGGAAATAACTCGTACACTGGGATACGAGTGATATGGGTTAGTCATATGCCGACCATTATTTGTTGCTGGGTCGGATTTGCTTTCTGAAATAGATATGACTTCGGTGGTACGAGTCTCATTGGTGGACATGGGTCACTTAGTTTGGGTCTTTCCATCACTTAATCATATACTTGGTAGACTAAGTTGGATATGAGTACGAGATGGTCACCATGATCCATAAGCCAAAGTATGAGTCATACCATGGACTCATATGGTGGGCAGTGTTCAATCTTCTTTATATTCTATTTTGTTAGGGGTACAGATCATAAGTACCAATTGTATGCATGGATACAACATGGTTTAGGGTGAGTCGTACCTTGGACAGTGTTGGGTCCAAGGGAGATGGCCTTGGGTATGAGTGGTAGGTACCAATCGTATTGGAGGGTACAATTGGTATGGATAGTAGTATCCCTCTGATGGGATTTTGGTGCAGTTTACGTGAGGGAAATCTTGGGGAAAGTAATCTAGGGTTTCATCTTAAGGATTAATTTAGGGCTTGTATTGATGATTTCTCTCCATCATCTTCTTTGTTTAAGGCATGTTCGCCTCCCTTATTGTTAGTTCGAACTAAAGGCATGGTTTTATACAATGTTTTCATGGTTTGATTATTTTATGGTTTTGGGGTTTCAAATATAATTTGGGGGTTTTGGTCATAAATGCTTATTTATGGTTTTTCCATGTTTTAATTATGCTTTTATATTCTTTAATGGTGGTTTTGGTTAATTGTTTGCATGGAATGGTTATTTGGTAATTGGTCTTGATTTTGGAAATTCTATGCCCCTAATGTGTTTGATAAAATGCCTATGAGAATGTTTTTACTACATTGTTGGATTTTTAATGGAACCTATGCATAGTTTAAACTTGGAAATGGAACCCTAAATGGATAATTGGTTTGGATTAGTCGAAGTGAAATGGTTTTGGATTTAACAATCATTCTTGTAAGGTACAATAGAATCCCTCAAGTAATCATAATATTGGAACACTTGTGGGTATATGGGAATCCCCAAGTTAATTGGATAATGTGATCTATGGGTACATGGGAATCCCTTGATCTCAAAAAGGTTTGGCTTAGTATAATACTTGCAAGTTATAGTCGGTCTGACAAAACCATTATGTATAGCCTCGGTTAATAACAATGGTTTAGTTTGTTGGAAATGGATTTAATTAGGCAATAAAGGTGGGTTGTGATAGCTAACCGTGAATGTGGGAGTCCAATAGATGAACACCAGAAACTCATGTTTGCCGACATAAGAGGTTAGTCATGGAGACCTTTTATGATACTATGACTATGACATATATGAGAATTCTCTAAGTACATTGTACATATGTATCATGGAGGGCAAAGGGTACTTAGGAATTCCTTACTCTTATGGTATCTCCAGTTCGTGCGGCTACAAACATTGAGGCCCATTCAGGGGTTACACAGGACTAGCCTATGGGTGGTTAAGGATGGTTAGGCTACACATACCCAGGTTAATGGTTTTAAATGTATGCTAAATCCAATTTCCTTTCTTGACACGATTATATATGTTTATATATGGTCTGTATACATATGGATGGTTTACTTGGTTTTATTAAATGGCATTATTTCATTCTTATCCAGCGTTAATGGTAGCATTCACCCACTAACCCTCTTTGGGCAGCTGTATCCCTATATGATGCAGGAAATAGCTATTCTACTCTTCTTGCTTAGTGAATGGACTATGGGATCAGCTATTGGATTGAAGTAGTGAGTTTCCATCTTTTTAAAAAGATCCATTTCATCGATGTTATTTCATATTTTTGTTTATACGGGCATATCCAATTGAATTTTAGTATTCTTTTGGTTAGAGGCTTTTGTGGAACTACTATGGGTTGGAATAGAGGGAATCGATCAAGGTGTCACCTTAGTATTGGCATTTGTATTAGGGCTGATACTGATTGACTGTCTTATTGGTTGTTCCATCCTCTATTATTTTAGGCTTATATATTATTATTATGGAACTCATATGGTTATTGTTTGATTGGTATTAGTTATCGATTGGGTATTAGATGATTGGACTCATTTGGGTGGTCATGGATGTAGACCTATCCCAGAGTGTTGGATCATGCTATAATGTTATCTTATTCTATGTTTGGAATTTATCCAACTCATGATATGCATAGGAAGGTTAGGTTGGGTAATGAGGCTGGTCTCCATTCTTAGTTGGACTTGGGATGCCCATTATGATAAGGCCCTAGTTTGGGTCGTATCAAGTTTGATCAGAGCTTTAGGTTCATGGTCAATTCAAAGTCCACAAAGTCGTGTCTAATAGAGTATCTTTTAGAGGTGCGTAGTGCACCACACTCATAAGAGAGAGGCTATAAGGTATTTAGGAATAATTCACTTTATTGGTATTTTATTTTCAATCTTGCATCCTAAGTCTTGGAATTTTCTCTAATCCGTGTTTGTTTACTTTTCAGATCATGCATCGACGATTTAAAACACAAAGAAATTCTTTTGTCACGTATGGGGACGATGTTGATGGGGTACGCCCTACACATGGAGTTTGCACTAGATCTAAAGGTCTTATCCCTTATTGTTCTTGTATTCTTTCAGCTGCTACTAGTCCTTCTTAAGGTGAGGTGACTTATAGAGAATTTTACCAATCAATTCATGTTATTGCTCAGTTGGTTGCTGCTTAGGTTGAGCGGCATGCATCTAGTGTTTTATCTGCTGAGGCCACAAAGGTTGGCCAGTTTATGAAAATAAATCCTTCTACTTTTACTGGAGTTAAGGTGGAGGAGGATCCTCAGGCTTTCTTGGATAAAATATAGAAAATCTTCAGGGTGATATAGGCCATAAATGTGGAAGGGGTAAGCTTTGCAGCTTATCAGCTCAAGGATGTCGCGTACCAATGGTACGAGAAGCGGGATAGGTATAGAGGTGATGTTTTGGAGTTGTCCTTATAGGAGGCCTTTTCTAATGCTTTTCTAGATCACTTTTTTCCTCAAGATTTGAGGGAAGAGAAGATGGAAGAGTTTGTGAATCGTAAGCAGGGAAGAATGTATATGAAGGAATATTCCTTAAAGTTTTATCAATTGTCAAGGTATGCTCCGGACTTGGTGTCTGATATGAGAGAGAGGATAAGAAAGTTCACTTCTGGGTAGAGATTAGGGAAAGGCAGGGTTAGAGGAGCAGGTTCTCTTAGCAAGGTGGGGCTCAGTAGCAAGGTGGTCAGGATGGCGGTAAATAACCAAAAAAAAGTGGGGGATTTATGGTTCCTTCTCTACTACTAGCGCTCCTTACCCAAAGCATTTAGGTGATAGGCATTCGTAAAGTGGTGAAAATTTTCGGGCAATCTCAGGTGAGTAGGGCTTAGTCTTCATGCCCTCCTTGCTTATTTTATGGTCATCTTCATTGGGGCTTTTGTGATAAAGAGTGGGATAGGTATTTTAAATGTGGTTAGTCAAGCCATATGCTCAAAAATTGTCCAGTTGGTAAAGGTACTTTGGAAGCGGTCAAAGCTTCGATTGCTTCTTCTTTTGCTCCTGCACCTAGTGGTCCAACTTCAGCGTCTGCCCCTATTTTTGGTACCGATACTGGCCGAAATAGGTTGTATACTCCTTCATCTTGATAGGAATCTAATTCATTACCTAACATCATTACTGGTACATTGTAACTCTTTTCTTGTTACATGTATTTTCTTCTTGATCTGGGGTCCACTCTTTCCTATGTGACCCAATATATGGTTGTATGTTTTGGTTTTGATCTTAAGGGTGTTTCAAATCCTTTTTTGTTTCTACCCTAGTAGGTGACTCAGTTATTGCTAAAAAAGTCTATAGGGGTGTGTGGTATTTGTTGGTAGAAAGCAGCCCTTGGTAGATATGTTTGAGCTGGATATGATTAATTTTGACGTAATTCCAAGGATGGATTAGTTATACTCTTTTTATGTATCCTTAGATTGTCGGACTCATAAAGTTGTCTTTAGGTTCCCTGGTAAACCGGTTATAGAGTAGAAGGGAGGTTCCTTAGTTCCTAGGGGAAGGTTTATTTCTTACCTTAGAGTTTGGAGATTAATCTCTAAATGGTGTATTTAGCACTTGTTTTGGGTTAAAGATTCTAACTTAGAAGGTCTTTTTTTTCATTTGGTTCTAGTGGTAAGTGCGTTTTCTTAGGTCTTTTTGGATGATCTTCTGGTGTTCTTCTGGATAGGGAGATTGAATTTGGTATTGATTTGGTTCTGGACTCTCGTCCAATATCTATTCCTCCTTATAGAATGGGTTTATTCATCCTAGTGTATACCTGTGGGGTGCACTAGTGTTGTTCGTGCGCAAGAAAGATAGTTCCCTTTGGATGTGCATTGACTATTGATAATTGAATGAGGTAACGATCAAGAACAAGTATCATTTTCCAAGGATAGATGACTTTTTATTAAGGTGCCAAGTTCTTTTTTAAGGTATATCTTCGGTGTGGGTATTATCAACTTAAGATTAGGGAGGAGGATATCCCTAAGATTTCTTTTCATACTCGGTATGGGCACTCTGAGTTCTTGGTATGTCATTTGGATTAACTAATACCCCGACGACATTTATGGATTTAATGAATAGGGTTTTCAGGCAGTTCTTGGATCTTTTCGTCATTTGTGTTTATTGATTACATCTTGGTGTATTCTTAAAGTAAGGTGGATCATTCCAATTACCTCTGTGTGGTGTTGTAGACCTTGAAAGAACAGCAATTGAATGTCAAATTCTCTAAGTGTGAGTTTTTGTTGAATGCTGTGACTTTTCTTGGCCACATTATTTCTAGGGAGGGGACCATGGTGGATCCTCAAAAGGTGGTTATGGTTAAAAGTGGCCTAGACCCATGAGTCCAACCGATAGTTGGAACTTCTTGAGTTTGGCCCGATATTATAGGCAGTTTGTGGAACTCTTTTCAACAATAGCTTCTCGTTTGACTAAGTTAACTCAGGAGAAGATAAAGTTTTCTTAGTCAAAAACGTGTGAAGGGAGTTTTGAGAAGCTTAAACATAAGCTAACTTCGGCTATAGTTTTGACATTGCCTGAAGGTAATGAGGGGTTTGTGATTTATTGTGAAGCGTATCGGGTGGAACTTGGGTATGTTTTAATGCATCATGGGAAGGTGATTGCCTATGCTTCCAAGCAATGGAAGGTGCATGTGAGGAATTAACCTACTCATTATTTGGAGCTTTTAGCGGTGGTTTTTTATTTGAATATCTGGCGGTATTATTTGTAGGGACTGCATGTAGATATCTTTTCTGATCATAAGAGACTACAGTATGTGTTCACTTATAGGGAGCTAAATCTTAAGCAAAGAAGATAGTTGGAGCTTCTCAAGGACTATGACATGAGCCTTCACTACTACCCAAGTAAGGCTAACGTGGTTACTGATGCTCTTAGCAGGTTATCCATGGGAAATTTGGCTCATGTGGAGAAAGGAAAGCACGAATTGGTGAAGGATATTCACCGCTTGGCCAATCTTGGAATTCATCTCTTAGACTCCAAGGATAGTGGGATGATGGTATAGGAAGCGGTTAGGTCTTCTCTTGGTGTAGAGATTAAGAAAAAGAAAATGCTAGATCATGTCTTGATAAAAATCAAAAGTGATGTTAGTAGGAAAAAGGTGACGGTCTTTGATATCAACGATACGGTGATGGTACTTTTGGTACCAAGGGAGGTTGTGTGTTACTGCTGTCAACAGTTTATGAGAAAGGGTTTTGGCTGAGGCACTTGAATTGCACTATGTTGTTCATCCTGGCTTGACAAAAATGTATCATGATCTCAAAGAGATATATTGGTGGAATGGTATGAAAAGGGAGGTAGATGATTTTGTAACCAAGTGCATAGTGTGCAAACAGGTCAAAGTTGAGCACATGAGGCCTAGTGGGTTGTATCAAGAAATTGAGTTACCCAAATGAAAAAGGGAGGTGGTCAACATAAATTTTGTTACCGTTCTTCCTTAGTCTCACAACCAATTTGACTCAATTTAGGTCATTATGGATAGGATGACGAAGTTTGCTTACTTCTTGCTAGTGAGGACTACCATTTTGGTGGAGGGCTTTGCAAAGTTGTATCATTATGAGATAGTAAAGATGCATGAGGTACCTATTTCTATTATCTTTGATCATGGTACGCAGTTTTATCTCTTTTTTGGCAGTTTTTTCAGAAGGAATTGGGTACAAAGGTAAGTCAAAGTACTGCTTTTCATCCTCAGATGAATAGGCAAGACGAAAGGACTATTTAGACATTAGATTATACATTTCCATCATATGTGATTGACTATGGTGGTAGTTGGGTTGATCATCTACCTTTGGTAGAGTTTTCTTACAATAATAGCTATCAATCTAGTATTGGGATGGACCATTTTGATGCATTGAATGGTAGGAGGTATAGATCTCCTATTGGTTTGTTCAAGCTTGGTAAGGCAGATATGTTCGGTCCAAATTTGGTTTATTAGGCTATTGAAAAGGTGAAGGAGATTTAAGATAGGCTTCAGGCTGTCCAAATTTGCCAAAAGTCCTATGTAGATGTAAGGTGTAAAGACTTAGAGTTCAAGTCTTGGGATAAGGTATTCCTAAAGGTATCTCCCATGAAGGGAGCAATGCAGTTTGGTAAAAGGGAGAATATCAGTCCCCAGTTTATTGTTCCTTATGCGATTTTGTGATGGGTTGTAATATGGCTTAAGAATTAGAGTTGCCTTCTGATTTGAGCTCCATTCATCCGGTATTTCATGTATCTATGTTGAGGAAGTGCCTTGGTGATCCTTTTTGGTGGTTCCTTTGGAGGGCTTGGGTATCTTGAATTCTCTGTCTTATGAAGAGGTCACAGTCGAGATCTTGGATAAGAAGGTTTGTCGATTAAGGACCAAGAATGTGGCCATGGTTAAGAATCTATGACAGAACCAAAAGGTGGAAGAGTCTACAAGAGAAGCTGAGGAAGATATGAAGTTCAAGTATCCGCATTTGTTTTCTTCTCCTGGAATTTGGGCGAAGGTATGTGTTCTTCAATATACTTTTATTTTCAAACTTTATTAAAGAAAGATTAATGTCTTTGCATCTTTGTTTTCTAATTTGGTTAAAGGTTGGATTGATATTTGATAATGCAAATGAATCGTGCTTATGGTTACCTTACCTTTTTTGTCATTCGAGGATGAATGTTCCCAGTGAGGGAGACTGAAACACCCTAGGTTTCTTCCCTTAGAAAAATTCCTGGATTTCTGGTCTCTGGATATGATACGACTAGGAGAAATGACTCATACACTGAGATACAAGTGGTATCTGTTAGTCATATGTTGACTAGTGGTTGTTAGCGGTTTGGATTTAGATTCTGGAATAGATACGACTTAAGTGGTACAAGTCATATTAGTTGACATGGGTAATTTGGTTTGAGTCTTTCCTTTACTTAATCTTAGACTTGGTAGACTAAGTTTGATCTGAGTATGAGTGGCTCACCATGAGCTGTAAGCTAGGGTATGAGTCGTACCATGGAATTGTATAATGGGTAGTGTTCAATCCTCTCTAGATTTTATTCTACCAGGGGTATGAAACATGGGTACCAGTCGTATGCATGGATACGACATGGTTTAGGGTAAGCCATACCTTGGATAGTTTTGGGTCCAAGGGAGATAGTCTTAGGTACGAGTAGTGGGTACCACTCATACTGGATGGTACGACTAGTATGAATAGTCATATCCCTTTGACGAAATTTTGGTACAGTTTAAGTGAGGGAAATCTTGGCATTTCCCTACTTAACCTAATAATTCTCTATGACTTTTAACTCACTTAGAAGATTATATGCCCTATTATTCTATTCTTTAATGCTTAGAAAACACTCTCTAATCCTCTCTAAAGTTCTTGGCCAAAGAAAGCTAGGGTTTTATCTTAAGGATTAATTTGGAGCTTGTGTTGGTGATTTCTCTCCATTATCTTCTTTTTTTAAGGCATTTCCTCTTCCCTAATTGTTAGTTCCAACTAAAGGAATGGTTTAATACAATATTTTTGTGGTTTGATTCTTGTATGGTTTTGGGGTTTCAAATATTATTTGGGGGTTTTTGTTATAAATGCTTGGTTATGGTTTTCCCATGTTTTAATTATGCTTTTATATGATTTAATAGTGGTTTTGGATAATTGGTTGCATGGGAATGGTTATTTGGTAATTAGCTTTGGTTTTTGAAATGCTATGCCCCCAATGTGTTTGATAAAATTCCTATGAAAATGTTTTCACTACATTGTTAGATTTTTAATGGAACTTATGCATGGTTTAAACTTGGTAATGTAACCCTAAATGGTTAAATGGTTTGGAATGGTCAAAGTGGAATGGTTTTGGGTTTAACAATCATTCTTGTGGGGTACAATGGAATCCCCCAAGTAATCATTATAATGTAACACTTGTCTGGTACATTGAACTCCCCCAAGTTAGTTGGATAATATGATGTATGGGTACATGGGAATTCCTTAATCTCAAAACGGTTTGTCTAAGGAAAATACTTGCAATTTATAGTCGGTATGACGATACCATAAAGTATATCCTCGGTTAATAATAATGGTTTGGTTAGTTTAAAATGGTTTTAGTTAGTAAATAAGGCGAGGTGTGATAGCTAACCGTGAAGGCGGGAGTCCAATGAATAATAACTTAAAACTCATGTTTTCCAACAAGAGGGGTAGGTCATGGCAACCTTATATGCTACTACAAGGGACACGAGAATCCTCTAAGTACACTATTTATATGTATCATGGAAGGTGAAGGGTACTTAGGAATCCCTTACTCTTACAGAATCTCTAATTCGTGTGGCTACATGCATCGGGGCTCCGTCAGGGGGTTAAACTAGACCAATATAGCCTGTGGGTGGTTAAGGATGGTTAAGCTACATATACGTAGGTTAATGGTTTTAAATGCATACTAAACCCAATTCTCTTTCCTGACACGATTATATATATATATATGGTTTTTATGCATATGAATGGTTTACTTGGTTTTGTTTAATGGCATTATTTTATCCTTATACTTAGTTCATGCTAGCATTCACCTACTAACCCATCTTTTGTAGGTTGTATCCCTATGCGATATAGGAACCGGCCCTTCTACTCCTCCTACTTAGCGATCAAACTTCGGGACTAGCTATTGGATTAAAGTGGTGAGCTTCCACCTTTCTAGAATGCTACATTTCACAAATGTTATTTCATACTTTTATTTATATTGGTTTTGGCTATGGTTGGGGTCATGTCCCAACCAAATTTTGGTATTCTTTTGGTTAGAGGCATTTGTGAAACTACTATAGGTTGGAATAGGCAGGATCGATAGGGGTGTCATCCTTAGTATTGGCATTGGTATTGGGGCTGATATCAATTGACTGTATTATTGGTTGTTACATCCTTTATTATTTTAGGATTACATCATATTATTATGGAACTCTTATGGTTATGGTTTGGATTATGGTTTGATTGGTATTAGTTATCGGTTGGGTATCAGACGGTTGCACTTATTCGGATGGTTACGGATGTTGACCCATCCTAATGTCTTGGATCATGCTACAATGTTATCTTATTATATGTTAAAAATTCATTCGACTCAAGATATGCTTAGGACTGTTGGGTTCGGTAACGAGGGTGGTCTCTAGTCCTGGTTGTACTTGGGATGCCCACTACGACTACGCCCTGGTTTGGGTCATGTTAAGTTGGTATCAGAGCTTTAGGTTCATGGTCAATTAGGTGACCACAAACTTATGTCTAGTAAAGTCTATTTAAGGGGTGTGTAGTGCACCATATTAATAAGAGATAGACTACAAGGCATTTAGGAATATTTTACTTTCTTGGTATTCTATTTTCATGCTTGGAGTTTAAGTCCTAGAAATTCCTCTAATCCTTGTTTATTCACTTTTAAGATTATGCTTCGATGATCTGGAACACAAGGAAATTCTTTTTTTTCATCTGGGGACGATGTTGATGGGATACGCCCTATATTTGGAGTTCATAATCAATCTCAGGGCCCTATCACTAATTGTTCCAGAGTTCCCCTGATTGCTACTACTCCTCCTCAAGGTGAGGTAACTAATGCGTATTTTCACCAATCAATTCATGTTATTGATCAATTGGTTGTTGCTCAAGCTAAGCGAGATGTATCTGGTGTACTATCTGCTGAGGTTACAAGGGTTGGTCATTTAATAAAGATTAATCCTCCTACTTTTACTGGACTAAATGTAGAGAAGTATCCTCAGGCTTTCTTGGATAAAATGGAAAAAATCTTCATGGTGATTCATTCTATGAATGTGGAAGGGGTAAACTTTACATCTTATTAGCTCAAGGATATTGCGTACCAATAGTACGAGGAGTGGGATAAGGATAGAGGTGATGTTGAGAAGTTGTCCTTAAGAGAGGCCTTTTCTAATACTTTTTTGGATCACTTATTTCCTTAAGAGCTGATAGAAGTGATGATGGAGGAATTTGTGAATCTTAATAAGGGAAGAATGTCTGTCAACGAATATGCCGTGAAGTTTCATTAGTTATCAAGGTATGCTCCAGACTCAATTCTTGTAGAGAGTAAGGTTAAGAAAGTCCACTTCGGGCTATCTCAGGATTTGATCCTTGAAAGAAAGACTACTTTACTGATTAAGGATAGTTTGGTTGTCCACATGGAGCAGGTGGAGAATGAAAAAAGAAAACAAGCAAAGTTTGGGGAATGGTAGGGTAAGAGAAGCATGTTCTCTGAGCAAGGTAGTGCTCAGCAGCAGGGTGGTCAGGATGGTGGCAAATAGCCAAAAAAGAAGTGAGGGAGTTCTTGTTCCTTCTTTATTGCTAGCGCTCCTTACCCAAAGTAGTTGAGTTACAGGCATTTATAAGTTGATGATAATTTTCGAGCATAGGGTGCCCAATTTAAGGCGATTGGGGCCCAGTATTCATGCCCTCCTTATCGATTTTGTGGTCGTCTTTATTAGGGCTTTAGTGATGAAGGGAGGGATAGGTGTTTTCAATGTGGTCAGTCAGGCCATATGCTCAAAAATTTTCTAGTTGGTAAGGGTACTTTGGGAGCGGTCAAATCTCCGATTGCTTCATCTTTAGATCTTGTACCTAGTGGTGTGGCTTAGGCATTTGCTCCTATTTTTAGTACCGGCACTAGCTAGAATAGGTTGTATGCTCTTGTATCTAGGCATAAATTTGAGGCATCACCTAATGCCATAACTGGTATATTACACTCTTTTCTTGTGACGTGTATTGTCTACTTGATTCAGGGTCCACTCTTTCCTATGTAACTCTATCTATGGTTGTATGTTTTGATTTTGATCCTGAGGTTTTTTCTGATCCTTTTTTTTTGACACTGTTAGGTGACTCAGTTATTAATAAAAGAGTCTATGGGGGTGTGGTATTTGTTGATAGCAAGAAGACTTTAGTAGATTTGTTTGAGCTGGATATGGTTGATTTTAACGTTATTCTGGGGATGGATTTGTTACTTTTGTTACGCATCCTCAGATTGTCAGACTTATAAGGTTGTCTTTAGGTTTCCTAGTGAACCAGTTTCAGACTGGGAGGGTTGTTCCCTAACTCCTAGGTGAAGGTTTATTTCTTATCTTAGAGATCGGGGATTAATCTCCAAAGGGTGTTTTTATCACTTAGTTTGGGTTAAAGATTCTAAGTCGGAAGGTCATTTTTTCATTTGTTTTCAGTGGTAAGTGAGTTTTCTAAGGTCTCTATAGATCATTTTCCTGGTGTTTCTCCGGATAAGGAGAATGAGTTTGGTATTGATGTGGTTCTGGACACTCCTCCAATATTTATTCCTCCTTATAGAATGGCTTCGGCTGAGTCTAGGAAACTAAAGTAGTAACTTAAAAATCTTCTGGATAAAGGGTTTATTCATCCTAGTGTATCCTCGTAGGGTGTACTGGTGTTGTTCGTGCGCAAGAAGGATGGATCCCTTTGGATGTGCATTGACTATCGACAGTTGAATAAGGTAATAGTCAAGAACAAGTATCCTCTTCCAAGGATAAATGACTGTTTGATTAGTTGCAAGGTGCCAAGTTCTTTTCTTAGATAGATCTTTAATCTAGTATCATCAGCTTAAGATTAGGGAGGAGGATATACCTAAAATGGCTTTTCATACTCGGTATGGGCACTTTGAATTCTTGGTTATGTCATTTGTCTTAACGAATGCCCCGATGGCATTTATAGATTTGATGAATAGGGTTTTTAGGTTGTTCTTGGTTCTTTTCATTATTGTGTTTATTGATGACATCTTGATGTATACTAAAAGTAAGATGGATCATGCCAATCACCTCACCTTCGTGTGTTGTTGCAGACCTTGAAAGATCAGCAGCTATATACCAAATTCACCAAGTGTTAGTTTTTGTTGAACATTATGTCTTTTCTTGGTCACATTATTTCAAGTGAGGGGATTATAGGGGATCCTTAAAAGGTGGTTGTGGCTAAAAGGTGGCCTAGACGTACTACTCCAATCGACATTTGGAGCTTCTTGGGTTTGGACAAGTACTATAGGCAGTTTGTGGAAAGCTTTTCAATGATAGTTTCTTCTTTGACTAAGTTAGCTCAGAAGAAAGTAAAGTTTTAGTAAAGTTTTCTTAGTCAGAAGCGTATGAAGGGAGTTTTGAGAAGCTTAAAGACAAACTAACTTCGGCTTCGGTTTTAACATTGCCTGAAGGTAAGGAGGGGTTTATTGTTTATTGTGATACGTCTCGGGTGGGACTTGGTTGTATTTTCATGTAGCATGAGAAGGTGATTCCCTATGCTTCCAGTCAATTGAAGGTGCATGAGTGGAATTATCCTACTCATGATTAGGAGCTTTTAGTAGTGGTTTTTTCTTTAAAGATCTGGCGGCATTATTTGTATGGAGTACATGTAGACATTATTTCTGATCATAAACGTCTACAGTATGTGTTCACTTAGGGGGAGCTAAATCTTAGGCTGAGAAGGTGGTTAGAGCTTCTCAAGGACTATGATATAAGTCTTTACTACCAGCCAGGTAAGGCTAATTTGGTTGCTGATGCTCTTAGTAGGTTATCCTTGGGAAGTTTGGCTCATGTGGAGAATGGAAAATGGGAATTTGTCAAGGATATTTACCATTCAGCTAATCTTGAAGTTCGTATCTTGGACTCCAAGAATGGTAGGGTGATGGTGCAGAAAGATGGTAGGTCATCTCTTGGTGCAGAGATCTAGGAAAAGCTTATGCTAAATCCTGTCTTGATGAAAATCAAGAGTGATGTTAATGGGAAAAAGGTGATGGTCTTTGATTTCAGCAGATATGGTACTTTATGGTACCAAGGGAGGTTGTCTGTTCATGATGTCGATGGTTTACGACACAGGGTTTTGGCAGAGGTGCATGAATCACGCTAAGTTGTTCATCCCAGTTCAACAAAAATGATCATGATCTCAAAGAGATATAATTATGGAATGGTATGAAAAGAGATGTGGTTGATTTTGTAGCCAAGTGCGTGGTGTGACATCAAGTCAAAGTTGAGCACTTGAGGTCGGCAGGTTCTATCAAGAAATTGAGTAACCTGAATGGAAATGGGAGATGGTTAACATAGATTTTGTTATCAATCTTTCTCATTCTCATAACTAATTTGACTCGATTTGGGTCATCATGGATAGGATGATGAAGTTTACTCACTTCTTTCCCGTTAAAACTGCCTTTTAAGAAGAGGACTATGTGAAGTTATATCTTCATGAGGTAATAAAGATGCATGGGGTACCTATTTCGATTATCTATGATCATGGTATGCAGTTTTTATCTCATTTCTGGTGGTTTTTTTAGAAGAAATTTGGTACTAAGGTGAGTTTGAGTACTGTTTTTCATCCTCATTTGGATGGGCAAGAAGAAAGGGTTATTCGAACATTAGAGGATATGCTTTAGGCATGCGTGATTGACTATGGTGATAGTTGGGTTTAGTATCTACCTTTGGTAAAGTTTGCTTACAACAATAGCTATCATTCTAGTACTGGGATGGCCCCCTTTGAGGCATTTTATGAAAGGAGGTATAGATCTCCTATTAGTTTGTTCAAGCTTGGTGAGGCGGATATGTTCGATTTAGATTTGGTTTATCAAGCTATGAAAAAGGTGAAGGTAATTTGGGATAGGCTTAAGGCCGCCAAAGTCACAAAAAGTCCTATATAGATATAAGGCATAGAAACTTTGAGTTTGAGATTGGGGATAAGGTATTCCTAAAGGTATCTCCCATGAAAGAAGTAATGTGGTTTGGTAAAAAAGGGAAGCTCAGTCCCTGATTTATTGGTCCTTATGTAATTTATAGAGGGTTGATAATGTGGCTTATGAATTAGAGTTTCCTTTTATTTTGAGCTCCGTTCATCTAGTATTTCATCTATCTATATTGAGGAAGTGCCTTGGTGATCCTTCTTCGGAGGTTCCTTTAGAGGGCTTGGGTATCTTGGATTCTCTGTATTATGAAGAGGTCCCAATCGAGATCTTGGATAAACAGGCAAGGATGTGGGCTCAGTTAAGGTTTTATGAAGGAACCACAAGGTGAAAGAGGATCCAAGGGAAGCGAAGAAAGACATGATGTCCAAAAATCCGTATCTATTTTTTTCTCTTGGAATTCATGCGTAAGGTATGTATTCTTCAAATGCCTTTTTAAAGTTTGTTAAGGAAAAGATTAATATCTTTGCATCTTTGTTTTCTAACTTGGTTAAAGGTTGGATTGATATTTGATAATGCAAATGAATCATGCTTGTGGTTACCTTACCGTGTTCGTCATTCAGGGATAATTTTTCATAGTGTGGGAAACTGAAATACCCTGGGTTTCTGTCCCTTAGAAAATTTCCTGGATTTTTCGTCTTTGGCTAGGATACGGCTAGGGGAAAGGACTCATAAACTAGGATACAAGTGGTATGGGTTAGTAGTATGCTTACAAGTATCGGTTGGTGGGTTGGATTTTGTTTCTTGAATGGATACTATTTGGGTGGTAAGAGTCGTATTGGTGGACATGGATCATTTGTTTTTGGTTTTTTCTTTACATAATTTTAAACTTGGTAGACTGTATAGGATCTGAGTATGAGTGGATCACCATGATCCGTAAGCTTGGGTACGAGTTATACCATGGACTCATATGGTGGGGAGTGTTCAATCCTTTTTAGATTCTATTCTTCCAGGTGTAAGGATAATGGGTACTAGTCGTATGCATGGATACAACATGGTTCAGGGTGAGTCGTAGCTTGGATAGTGTTGGGTCCAAGGGATATGTCCTTGTGTATAAGTGGTGGGTACCATTCATATTGGAACGTACGACTGGTATGGATAATCATAACCCTCAAATGGGATTTTAGTGTAGTTTAAGTGAGGGCAATTTGGACATTTCCCCACTTAACCTAATAAGGCCCCATGACTTTTAACTCATTTGGGAGGTTATTTTCCCTATTATTTTATTCTTTAACACTTATAAAACACTCTCTAATCCTATCTACAGTTCTTGGGCAAAAGAGGCCAGGGTTTATCTCAAAGATTAATTTGGGGCTTGTGTTAGTGATCTATCTCAATCATCTTCTTTGTTTAAGGCATGTTCTCTTCCCTCATTATTAGTTTCAACTAAAGGCATAGTTTTATATAATATTTTCATGGTTTGATTATTGTATGGTTTAGGGTTTCAATATAATTTAGGGGTTTTGGCTATAAATGCTTGGTTATGGTTTTTCTATGTTTTAATTATGATTTCATATGCTTTAATGGTGGTTTTGGATAATAGGTTGCATAGGAATAGTCATTCGGTAATTGGATTTCATTTTGTTAATACTATGCCCCCAATATGTTTGATAAAATTCTAATGAGAATGTTTTTAGTGCAACATTTGAGTTTTAATGGAACTGATGCATAGTTTGAACTTGGTAATGGAACCCTAATTTGTAAAATGGTTTGGAATGGTCAAAGTGGAACGGTTTTGGATATAACAATCATTCTTGTGGGTTACAATGGAATCCCTAAGTAATCATTATAATGGAACACTTGTAGGGTACATGGGACTCCCCTAAGTTAATTGGATAATGTGATATATGGATACATGGGAATCCCTTATCTCAAAAAGGTTTTGATAAGGACAATAATTTCAAGTTATAGTTGGTATGACGATACCACTATGTATAGCCTAGGTTAATAATAATAGTTTGGTTGGTTAGAAATGGTTTTAATTGAGAAATAAAGGCAGGGTGTGATAGCTAACCCTGAAGGTGGGAGTAAAACGGATGAACACTAGAAACTCATGTTTGCCGACATGAGGGGTAGGTCATAGTGACCTTACATGATGCTACAAGGCACATGGGTATTCTCTAAGTACACTATAAATATGTATCATAGAGGGTGAAGGGTATTTGGGAATCCCATACGCTTATGGTACTCCAATTCATGCGGTTACACACATAGGGGGCAGTTTAGGGGGTTACACTGGACCCATATAGCTCATGGGTAGTTAAGGATGGTTAAGCTACACATACACAGGTTAATGGTTTTAAATAAATGTTAAACCTTTTTCCCTTTCCCGGTACGGTTATATATATATATATATGTATGGTTTGTATGAATATGGATGGTTTACTTGATTTTGTTAAATGGCATTATTTTATACTTCTCTTGAGTTCATGCTAGTGTTCACCCTCTAACCCGTCTCCAGGAGGCTGTATCCCTATATGATACAGGAACCAGTCGTTTTACTCCTCCTTCTTAGCAATCAGACTTTGAGATCAGCTATTGGATTGAAGTGGTGAGCTTTTATCTTTCTGGAAGGCTTTATTTCATAGATGTTATTTCATACTTTAGTTTATTTATGGATATTGGTTTTGGCTATGGTTGGGGGCATGTCCCAACAGGATTTTTGTATTATTTTGTATAGAAGCTTTTGTGGAACTACTATAGGTTGGAATGGGCGGGATCAGTTGAGGTGTCAGCCTTAGTATTGGCATTAGTATTGGGGCTATTACTGATTTACTGTATTGTTGGTTGTTCCATCATTTGTTGTTTTGGGATTATATATTATTTTTATAGAACTCGTATGTTTATGGTTTGGTCGGTATTGGTCATCAGTTGGATATCGGATAATTGGACTCGTTCGGGTGGTCACGGACGTAGACCTATCCCAGAGTCTTGGATCATGCTATACCACTATCTTGTTATATTTTTCAAATTCATCTAACTCAAGATAAGTGTAGGTTTGTTAGGTTGGGTTATGGAGATGGTTTCCAGTCCTAGTTAGACTTGGGATGCCCATTACGATAAGGCCCTGGTTTGGGTCATGTCATATATGTATACTGTATTTATTTCTTTTTTTCTATAGTGTATGTTAATATTATAGAACTATTAGTGGAGATGTTGTGGGCTACCGTTTGGGACATTTGGTGGTTGCAAGCAATATTCCCTTAGGGTGTAGTTTTTATGATTTTTTTCTACTTTGATTAGTCGGCCTGTGATACCTATTGGGTACAAGTGGACCATACTCACCCCTACGGTGCCTTTTTGGTACAGATCCAGGTTCTATTGCAGCTCGTAGTGGTCTATTCAATGGCATTTAGAGCTTTTTAAGGTAGCGGTTGATTTCATGCATCCAGAGTTTAACTACTGTTTTTCCTTAGACTATATCTTTATTTGTATTCAGAGACAAAGTTGTTCCTATTTTGGATACCTTATGTATTTTGTTCTCAAGTTGTAGTAGTTATGTTCTTACACTGTGACACCAGGTTTTGAGATTTGATTGGTATCATTTACTATGTATTTCCACTTTTAATATATATGCTTAAGGTTTGACTCTACTCTGGGAGCCTTGCTATGGGTTTTGATATCATTTTTCACAATTCATATCAGCTTGGATGATAGGCTTACTTGTCAAGGCTTGTTGCAACAAGTACCATCTTGACCCTTGATTTTTAGGGCATGACAGTACCATAGTTTGTTTGTATTCACGAGATTTTGGATGAATCCCTAGAGGTTGGTGCACACTTAGAATTTTCCAAGTCCTTAACTAGTACACCATTCAGTTGGTGCATCCGCTTAACCACCACTTGGGTCTCTTAAGAGATGGCCACATAAACATCTAGCCGATTTCTTAAACGACTAGGCTTAACCTAAGGGCCGTTTAATCGAGGCCCTACCTGCTTAAGCGAAGGTCGCTTAAGTGGTTGTTGGTCCGCTTAAGTGGAGGTTGCAGAGATGGAAAGTACCACTTAAGAAGTACTTGGCCTCTTAAGTGTTAACCACATAAATGGTCCAGTGCCCGTTTAAGCAGCATCTAGGTGGCATTAAATACCCTATTTTCCCATTTTTTTCTCTAGTTTCACACAAATTCAAGAGTAAAAAATCCTAGAAAATGTGGAAACTTTGGAGAAACATTATTAGGTGATTTTGGGGCGATTGTGAATCTGGATTTATTAGGTGATTTTTGGGTGATTGTCAATCTGGATTTCTCATTTCCTCTTCAAAATCTCGGTAAGTTTCCATTAATTACATGGTTAGATTCTTATTATTTCCCAAAATCCCTAGATTATTGTTGCATTGATTTTAGCATCATTTGAGATCATAATTTACCCATTCTTGAGTGTAAATATTCCTTGAGAATTGAGGGGTGTTGACCATTTTGAAAGTGCATTTCCACAAGCAAGCCCCACATAGGATTTTTAAGTAATTTTGAAATCGGGGCATAAAATGCAATATGGGTACTATGGTTGTCACTTGATGAGTCAATTATCATTTTCATAGTGTGGCATCATACAGAAGCTTCTTGGAAGGGGAAATCACTGATTTAGTAGATTTCATTGGGATTTCTTCGGCATGTAGGTAGGCTAGGTTTACCTTTCTTATATATTGGGAAATATTGTAGTATATTTATGATAATATGTTAGATATGGGATAGAAATTAGGTCTTGGAGGTATATTTAGTACAATTTGGGTTATTTAGCCTATTAAGGAGCCATAAATTAGGCGTAATTAATGTAGTTACTCATGCTTTAGATACAGTTTCTATCTTAGGTCTAAATTATGGCTTATTTAATATGTAGTAGTAAAATTAGATTCCTTAGCATGTTCTGGGGACAATTTGCTTTAGAATGGACTTCGGGTATTAGATGTGGGCTTCTCTGATACAACTTAGGCCAACACTATTACTAGTTCTTGGTAGACTTAATAGATGCATATATCATCTATTGAATATTTAAGAGCCCGAAAGAGTTAGATACATAATGCTTTTTCTATATTGGTACTTGTGAGATGATGATATGAGTTTTAGTTCAGGTTCAGCAAATGATGATATGAGTTTAGATTCAAGTCTAGCAAATAATGATAGGTTCTGATGTGAATCTGACATTGAGAGATTTTTTATGACGATTGTGAAAACGGTTCGAGTCTGATTCTTACGGTATGAAATTATCCACGATTATGATTTTGAGATTTGGTTAATTAGCATAATTCCTACTATTATTTCTCCTTGATTCCACCGTCCGAGCTTATGGTTCCCACACTGGGTTATTTACTTTTCCATACTTACTAACTTATGGAGGGCAGTTTTGTAGTGATAGTTTTGTTTCATTTAATGTTATTATTCCAGTTTGTTTATTTTTGTATTTATTTACAATATTTTGAACAGTATTCCAGGTTTTCCCTCTTACCTTGACTTGGTATTTATTTATCTCATATTTTATTCCAAAAAGATCTTTTTGGTCCAGATCTGAGTACTAGTTGCCACCATTGACGCTGAGGTTTGTACGAGTCAGAGTTTGGAGACTAGGTGAGCTCTTAGAGTTGAAGGTGATTTTTCTCCTTCTTCTGTATTTGCTTCGTCCTTCTATATTTGAGACTGGTGTGTATTTTACTATGATGGTACTTGTATTCTATTGGTTTAGTGTCTCTGAAACTGACACTACTAGGTCATTGAATTGTTATTTCTCCTATTTATCCTTCGTATCATTATGGTTCTTTCTTTTATTGCTTGTAAGTATTTTACTTGCATGTTTCCAACATTCATGCCATTTTTCACCAAATTAGTCTGTTGTTTATAACTCCAAGTTATTGTTTGGTTTACTTACTAGTGGGATAAACTAGGTGACATCATGACTCAAAAATTAGGTTGTGACAATTCATGGTTAATAGGTAAGTTCCTTTTTCCCTTGAGTTGATGGAGAGGACCATCCCACTAGTTTGTACTAGACACGACTTTACCAAGGGTTACCTGTAGTGCTAGAACCCCTAACATATTATCCTTCTATTTGTTTATTAGTGCGCGATCACCGTCTTATCTGGTATCTTCCATATTTTATCTTACCCAAGAGGATGTCCTTTTGCATCAACATTGCTATTGAGATAATTCCATTCTAGGCTTGGCCAACCCTTCTCGATGCTATTTTTTCCTATACGAAAAGTCTCTTTATCTTTGGGGCACAGTCTAGTTGCAAGCAGAGACAAAATAGTGAACCAAGAGATACTTTTTTTTATCGATCAAGAGCATACTTATCTGACTTTAAGTGACTCTTAGTTTCATTATAGCACCCCTATGAAGAAATCAACTATCTTATTTATCAAGAGATCTTAGCCCTCCTCTTGGTTGAGAGCCTCAAGATATTGTCTTTGGTACCGCGACGGCAATTAAATACGCCCATTTTTAAATCAATGATTTCTATTTCCTTCTTTGATTATTTATTTGTTATAGATGTAGTTAATCAATCTCCCTAATTATATGAAATGTTGATATAGCAAATAGTAGAAAGGCTCTTGATGCTTCAACAATTATATCTTGCCATATATTCTATAGATAGAAATCCATATGTCCGTCATCCAGGGTATATTTTCATGAATTCCTTGCCTATAAAATCCATGTTCTCCTAACTTCTTTTCTTCATACCTTTTTGCATCACATCATCTATAATTAGAAAGATTATAAATTCTCTCGAGTGGAAAGCATTTGCCCTTAGTTTTCCCTAAAGTCCTTGCCTCATTCTAGTCTTCAACATTGGTGAACCATTCATAGGGCCCCTACTTGGTCCTAAATAAGAGTTAGGTAAGAATAATAAGAAAATTTATGGGAGAAGGTGCAAGATAATGCTCTAGCCAACCATTATTTGCTTCTCCCTTAGATACTAGGACTTATAAAATTCATCAAAGGTACCTGATCATTATGGGGGACTCCATACTGAAAAGTGCTTTAAATAACCTTTGATAAGAGAATCTAAGGTGAGCAAAAGATTGGTTCCCCCACGTTGATGAGGATACATCATTGCAGGGGCCTGTCCTGGGTATTTACTTTCTTCAACAACTTTATGTTCTTTCAAAAGGACACGACATTGTCCTTGTTTCCATCAAGAGAATTGGATGAATCGCAGTTTAAAGGTTTCTCAACTAGGATGCATTCCTTCTTAGGGATACAAAAGTTATCTAAGCACTATGATTGAGGCACTCCTACCAACATCCAAATAAGGGAAATAAAGTTTAAGGACTTCCCTAGTCAGACTTGTTTTAGATGTACGCTTCATCACTATTTTTTCCAGCATGTATTTTCAACTCTATTGTAAATTAAATCCCTAATATTTTGTATTATGTAATCTTGTCCCCCATTTTAAGGGCTTTAGCAAAATAATAAAGCTTTTATTTTCTCAACTCTACATGATAAACCTTTGATTTATCTTACTGCCTACTGTGAACACAACTTTTAATATAATAAAGCCATTTTTAGAGAAATGAATGGGACCAAGCCATAGCATTAGCCTAATGATTTTATTTTTGTAGCATGATTATTGTATCTGCTTATACATTGGTACTTTTTTAAAAAAATCTACCTTTCTTATAATAGAGTGATAGGGTTATCTCAGAGTCCCAGTTGATAATATTCATATTTCAACCATGTCGGCTCACCCTCAGTTATGACTTGATCCAACCATGATTGTTGCTTTTCCTTGTCCCTCAATTTACGTTCAATATCCACATTATCGGTAGGTGGAACAAATCTAGGCCCATATAAAAAGCAGTAGATCTGAAATGTTAATCGTGACTACATGAACTGAGACCTTGTTTAGGTTCGAGAAATCTGTGACTTTCTTTCCTTTCATGCAATAGTTTTCTAGTGTCACAACATAGTTCATGTAGAACTCATAAACCATAACAGTGTAATATTATTGGGGAATTGTTCTAGTTTAAACCAAGACATATTGATTAAACTATTTCTCAATTTCTAGATATACAACAAGTTCAAACAAGTCAATTTGAACCTCCTCAGCAAATGATCTTTTAAGATTTCCTTTTTTGGTCATCATCATACCATCTTAGAAGTGCTTATGAGAGACCTTCACTTGCCAACATATTTTTTCCCAAAATCTTGGTGGTTTGCTCTTGATGACCCTATCTAGAATAGGTTCATGTTACTCTTATGGACTCTTTATGGCATCAATACCACTTTCATTATCTGCATTTAAACTCAAGGCCCCCGTATTAGACTTACTACCTGGGGTCACCAAACTTGGAAGAAATTTTGTTGTTGTTTCGCAACTTTCTAATATGGAAGCCCTATTTTATCCTTTATTTCTCTGGCCTCTAGGTTGGGTTTATCTATTAATTTATGAGTGGTAGTGTCATTTTTGGACCTCTTTCGAGCTACTCTACATGTGGGTTGGAATTTAGGATTCATAACTACCCGTAGAGGAGTGTTGTTAGCAACAAAACAAAACTATACTAATAGAAGAGGAGAGAAAGGATTGCAACTTTAATAAACCTAATGGTTCATCGCTAATAGGTTGGTCCATTAGTCTGTCTCTTGAACTTAAATTGTTTGTGAGGTGACCATTAATAATAAAGGCTATGGCCCATATTCTAGGAAATGGTTCGTCAGTAATGTCGTTGTATCTTAATAAAACCAAATATTTTTTATAAGCAATGATAGTGAAGTCGATGCTCCCTGTACCATGTGATGACTTGTCACTATTAGCATCATCGTTTTGACCTCAACTGAAAATTAGGAAATATGGGTATCGTTAGCTTTTTTTATGCATAGATTTTATATGTTTATGTCTTAGTTGATTCTGAGTCCATTTGTGGGAGTAAGGCTTCCGATTGAAGGTTTTTAAATAGGTTTTTGGCATTTGAAGTAGGTTATGGCTTAACTTTCTTCAAACTTGGTTGGGTAGTTAATGTTGATACTAAATCATATTAAAGGCGCAGAAACTAATCATGAAAATAGTTTTATTAATGGTGTTGTGCCCATGTGGGGGGCTATATATTGATGTTATCTGGAGATTTTGGAACACTATTTGATATTTGTGACCATGTGGGGCCCTATATGATATTATTGGCCTTGCGTAAGTGCAAATTAGTTGTAATCTTGTTTGATGAAAAGGCCTAAATATTGTATCAATGGTGACTTTTTAATGTGTTTCATTCTATTTGCTTATGGATTATGTTGGATTTATGGATGGTTAGATTAACATGTGGATTTTAGCTCACTTGGTTGGTATATTGGTTGGATATGGAATTTTTTATTTTGATTGGTTTTGAGCATTACATCTTTATATCATATTCATTCAAGAAATATTAGCACTACAGAAATATTAGAAACACTGGCTTTTTCTGATAGAAAGTGAGACATCTTTAAGGCCCTTTATCGATGGATGTGCCGAAGAGGAGTTATGGATATTAGTATTAGATATTGGTTGTATATGGGTTGACGAACCCGTCATAGGTCCTATGTAGGAATCTTTAGCTCTGTAGGTGTATACGGAGGTTGTGCGAAAACCTCGGGCATCATCATCATTATCATCATCATCATCTCTACTACATTATATTTACTTTGTATTTCTCTATGATGTATTATTTTTCCCTAATGTGATAGCTGTGTGATGTGTATTTCATCCTTCATATTCATATGTGTGATATATGTATACTTATACTTCTCTATCGTATTACTATAGTATATGTGATTATAGAACTATTAGGGGAGATGGTGTGGACTATCATTTGTGACATTTTTTGGATGCAGGTGGCGTGCCCTTAGTTTATATTTTGTGTAAGTGCAACCTCCCATACTTTATACTCATCAATTTGGAAAATGAGGGAAAGGGATCTCTTTTCTATAATGGAAAAAAGGGAGAAAATTTGACTCGGGACAACCTAATGATACATACAACACCATTGATCTGTTCATAGAATGCATTGCTATTTGAAGTACATAGCTTCATCTTATCCCTCAGGAATGGATACATGGAAAGCCAATTTCTCGGGTACTTCATTCCTTTCCTTCTTCTGGTGTACTCACTAACTTCGGTGAGCAGCAAGCATCATAACAAGGGGCATTCCCCACCACAATAGACTGCAATTGGAACCTTCATTCCTTATTGTTGCAATTCTATGCTAGAATGTTAGTTTCATATCTACTTGCGGAACAATCACATCAATATACGAAAAAACCAAAATTGGAATTGGAACTTGATAATGAACCTAGACTAACCTAGATAGAGTCATTGCTTTATTTTTTACTTTGCTCAGTCAGCCTATGATACCTTCTAAGCATAAGTTGACTTTACTCACCCCAAATGAGCCCTTTCATTAAAGATTTAGGTTCGAGTTTTACTCATGATGGCTAATTCAAGTGATATTTGGAGCATTTGGAGGTAGCAGCTAATTTCATGCATTCGAAGTTGACTACTGCATTTTCTTAGTTAGACTATGTCTTTATTTATATTCAGAGATAGAGTTATTCCTATTTTGGATACCTTATGTATTTTGTTCTCGAGTTATACTAGTTATGTTCTTACATTATGACACATTTGATTGTAATAATTAACTATTATTTTTTCTTTTACTATATATTGTGTGGTTCAACTCCGCTCTAGGAGTCTTTCCATAGGTTTTGATATTATTTTTCTCAATTCATATTAGCTTAGATGATAGGCTTACTTGTCAAGGATTTCTGCGATAAGTGCCATTATGACCCTTAGTTTTTGGGTCATGACAAATTGGTATTAAAGCAACTAGGTTCATTGATCTCAATGATGTAAGAATAGGATGTCAAATAGAGTCTCCCAAATTGATATATGGATGTCTATAATTATCTTCAAGAGGATATAGGACGTCTTTAGGAAATTTCCCTTATTTTGTTCCTTATCATGTGGATTTCCTTCATTCTTATGTTCTAATCCTTACTTCACTCTTTTCAGTATAGATGGTGATGACTAAATCTCATGAGGTTAGAGAAAAAGAGCCTTTATCCGAAGAGAAAGTGCAGTCTAGATGGCGAATTGCTAGTCGTGAATTGGTTTGAGGTATTAGGTGGGAACGAAGATTTTCCCCATCTAAGAGTAGTTCTAGGGGACTCTCCCATAAGCCTTAGGTTGAGCATATTAGGGATGTAGGTCATGCTTCAGTCCCACCGAGTTATTCTACCCCAGTCTTAGAGAGGGTATTGGTTCACTTGTTAACCTATTTAGAGGGTGCTCCTTTGGGTTCTCCTAGTGTTTCTCCAATTCTAATTAATGTACCTTTGTCTGTGTTAAAGTCTGCTTATGGTTATTCTCTAGTTCTAAGTAGGGACCCTCTAGTAGTACCAACTTCTACTTTTGGTACTCCATAGACCTCAAGTATTGTCCCTTCTTTAGCACTTACATCTGAGTATGGTATTTAGAGTTTGGGAGTTCAGCCTTCATCTATGTTTCCTCATCAATAGGGATCTCAGTCTGCCAAATTTATTATGCCTCTTCACATTGTAAGTATAATTATATTTTCTAAGGATCAAAAAAGGATTGAGAGGTTTACTCATTTGGGTCATCCTAGGTTCAGTGGTGTTTTAGTTGAGGATGCATATGAGTTCTTGAATGACTATTAAGAAAAGTTATATAACTTGGATATGCTTGAGTTGCAGGGTGTTAGATTTACTTTTTATCAGTTAAGAGATGCTCTTAGAGATTTGTAAAGGTCACTTATTGATTGTAGACCTCTCAATTCTCCTAAGATAACTTAGGATCAGTTCGCTAAGGCCCTTTTGGAGAGTTTCATGCCTTACAATTTGAGAGATTAAATAAGAGATGAGTTTGATCACTTGGAGTAGGGATCCATGACTATTGTAGAGTGTAAGGCATGCTTTTATGCCTTGTTTAGATATTCTTATGTCAGTATTGCCACCAAATCTGAGAAGATTTAAAAGTTTCTGATGGGTTTCGTTGTTTCTCTACATCTAGCTATGTCTCAGATAGTAGTGTATGGAGTATCTTTTTAGAGTATAGCACATCATACAAAGATGACTTAGGGTATTATTTTAGCATCTCAGGGAGGAGCCAAAAAGGTGCACCATATAGAAGAGTTCAGAGGTCACAACTCAGGGTAGGGATTCTATAGGATTTCATGGATGTCAATATAGACCTATGCAGGCAGCCTTGTAGAGTTTAGGTAGTGAGTCTTTTGGGTTAGCAGTTCTAGGTAGCTATTTCAATCCAGTCATAGCTCCTCTTATTGAGTTGGGTTATAGGGTCTTCTATGTGTGTGATGAGACTATCCATCTAGCCAAGGATTATCCCTACCATATGCTCAGGGCCACTCTTATTTCTGTTGTGAGAAAGAATATGAGAGGCAGAGGTAGTGAAGCCCCGGGGTGTTTGTTGCAGGGCTATTCAGTCATTTGGTGATCGTGGATAGTGCTATGCTATACCCACCAGACAAGAGGTAGAGGCTTTTGATGTTGTAATCACGGGTATCATCCCCATTATTTCAGACGTCCATCTGTATTATTTGATTTGAGATTGACTTTCTCCTATTGGTCTGCATATTTTTCTTTGGGTTTTGATTCTGCTAATGATCCTCTTTCCATGCCTATTCACGTATTGACTACAGTAAGAGTTTATTTAGTAGTGGATTAGTTGTATTGTGACTTTTGTTGGGCATAAAACTTGGGTAATTTTCTTGTTCTAGATATGGTCGACTTTAATGGCATCTTGGGTATAGATTTGTTGGCTCCTTACCATGTTATCCTATATTGTTGTGCTAAGATCATGACTTTATCTCCACTAGGTGTGCCAAGGATAGCTTTTAAAAGTGTGTTTCATTTGGGTCCCAAAAGAGTTATATCTTATGTTTAGGCTCATCGCTTGGTTGAGAGGAGATGTTCGTCTTATATGGCTCATATTTGTGATACTAAAGATTTTTCACCTCCCTTCTTGGATTTTGTTTGGGTTGTCGTGAGTTCATGGATATATTTCTTATGAATTTACCAAGTATTCCTCTAGATCGTGATATTGACTTTGCTATTGATGTTAAGCCGAGCACCAAGCCCTTTTCTATTTCTCTATATAGGATGGCCCTAATCGAGTTAAGGAAATTAAAGGATCAATTGCAAGAGTTTTTAATTATGGGATTTATTTGACCTAGTGTATCACCTTGGGATGCGCTTGTCTTGTTTATGAAGAAAAATAATGGGTCTATGCGTATATGTATTGATTATTGGTAGTTTTGGTGTTTTCAAAGATTGATTTAAGATTTGGGTATCACTAGCTGAGGATTAGAGCTTCAGATATTTTGAAGATAGTTTTTTGGACTCGATATAGTCATTATAAGTTCTTGGTCATGTCTTTTTGGTTGACCAACTCCCAACCGTATTAATGGAGTTGATAAACCAAGTGTTCCAACTATTTCTTGACTCTTTTGTCATTGTATTTATAGATAATATATTGTTTTATTCCAAGAGTTAGGATGATCATGAGGAGTATTTGTGGATTAAGCTCCAGATATTGAGGGATGAGAAGTTGTATACTAAGTTATCTAAGTGTAAGTTTGGTTTGAGTCTGTCTCTTTCTTGGGTCATATGGTAACCAATGATAGTATTATGGTCGATCCAGCCAATATTGTAGCAGTTCGTGATTAGGTTAGACCTACTTCTCCTAATAAGACTCAAAGTTTTGTTAGATTAGTAGGTTACTACCAGCATTTTGTTAAGGGTTTTTCATCTATCGCATGTCTATTAGGCAAGTTAACTCAGAAGAATATTTACTTTTAGTGATTCAATGCTTGTGAAGCGAACTTCTAAAAGCTCAAGGATTTGTTAACATCAACCCCTATCTCGACCTTGTCCAAGGAGGTCATGGATTTTTCCATCTTTTGTGATGCTTTAGGTGTTGAATTAGGTATTGTTTTGATGTAGGAGGGTTAGGTGATTATTTATGCTTCTCTCCAATTGAAACCCCATAAGAAGAACAGTCTTACCCATGATTTAGAGTTGTGCGTGGTTGTTTTTGCTTTAAAGTTTTGGAGGCCCTACTTGTATGGATTCCATTGTCAGATTTTCATAGATCATCATAGCCTTCAGTAGTTTTTACCCAGTGAGATCTTAAATTGAGGCGGTGTCATTGGCTTGAGTTGCATAAGGATAATGACTTGACAATTCTCAATAATCGGGGCAAGGCTAATATTGTTCCAGATGCCTTGAGTCAAAAGTCAACTGGCATTGATAACTTGGTGCATCTTTTTACCTAGAAGAGGCCTTTGGACTTAGAGGTTCAGTCTTTAGCTAACCTGATAGTTAGGCTTGATATTTTGACACCTGGGTGTTTTTCAACATTCGTGGAGGCTAGGTCTTCTTTGATGGAGCAGATTCAAGCTCACCAGTTTGATGATGTTAGATTGACACTAATTCGGGTAACGTGTTAAGTGGTGATTCTAAGGAACCTTACTTGATTTAGATAGTGTTTTAAGGATTAGAGGCTGAGTTTATGCACAAAAAGTGGGTGATTGGATTAGATTGATTTTGGAGAAGGACCATTGTTCTAGGTATTCTATGCATTCAGGAGTGCCTAAGGTGTATCATGATTTAAGGAAACATTACTGGTAAGGGGTAAGTGAAAGAATATAGCAAATTTTGTAGCTTATTTCCTATATTGGCAGTAGGTAAAGGCCGAGAATTTAAGTCCTGGTGATTTGCTTCAAAGGTTACCCAATCTCAATTGGAAATATGAGTAGACTACTATGGACTTTGTGACTGGGTTTCCTCGTACTTTACATGGTTCTAATAGTGTTTTGATAATCGTGGATTAGTTGACCAAATCTACCTACATCATTTTGGTTCAGGTTTTTTCAGTGCTGAGAAGTTGGCCCGTATCTATATTCACGAGATTGTCCATCTTCATGGTGTGCTTATGTCTATTATCTCAGATCGAGGTTTAGTATTCGCATCTCAATTTTGAAAGACCTTTTAGGATGAGTTATGTACACAGGTTGATCTTAGTATAGCATTTCACCCCCGGATTAATGGGTAGTTAGAGTGGACTATTTAGATTTTGGATAATATGCTTAGTGCTTGCATGATAAACTTTGGTGGTCAGTGGGAGACGCATCTAGCTTTGGAATTTAATAATAGCTACCATTCTAGTATTAATATGGCTCCTTTTGAGGCTTTCTACGTTAGGCGCTGTTACTCTCCAGTTGGTTGGTTTGAGGTTTCTAAGATTATACCTTGAGGCACTGACTTGATTCATGAGTCCATGGAGAGAGTTTGGATTATTCAGGATAGGCTTCGAGAATTTCAGAGTAGGCAGAAATGTTATGCCGATCATAGACTTTGTACCTTGAGATTTGGTGTTGGTGATCATTTTTGGCTTCAAATTTCTCCCATAAAGGGTGTGATGAGTTTTGGGAAGAGGGGCAAACTTAGCCCTAGGTATATTGGGCCTTTTGAGATTCTTTGAACTATTGATGATATGGCTTATGAGTTGGACTTTTCCCCAGATCATCAGTTGTTCAGCCAGTTTTTTATGTTTTTATGCTTCGACATTACATTTCGGGTGAGTCACATGTTATTCATTGAGATTTGGTTTAGTTAGTTGCGAGGTTGTCATTTGTTCAAGAGTTTGTCTCCATCTTGGATAGGAAAGTTAGCCAATTGCATTCTTGAGATATTTTGGTAGTTAAGGTCCAGTGGAGACATCGACCTGTAGATGAAGCTACTTAGAAGGTCGAGTTTGATACGTATAGTTCTTGTCCTTGGCTTTTTGGTGATTCAGTTATTTCCCTTTCCTTTAGTTCGAGGATGATCTGAATTTTTAGTGGTGGATGATTTAACGACTCAATTTTTGATAATTTATGTGAAATATAATTTTGCATTATTTGACCATTTAACCTCTCTTCGTGGTTGCTTTGTGATATTTCTGGGGTGTGGGGATGATTGGCATAATTCCCAATGCATTTCAATGTGATTTATGTGAGATTGTGGTTTTTGGTGGCTTGAAAAGCCTTATAGTTGACTTCGGTCAACATTTATTGATTGTGCATCGATGGCAAAACGGACTACACCAACAGATCCAAAACATTGATTTTATGATGGTAACATGGTTTATAAGGTTTTATGGCTTTTATATCACATTTTGACCCTTGGTTTGGAAAGTGGTGAAACTGAGTTTCGAGGGTCAACTTTTTTAAAGCAACGTCTTTTCAAAAATCTGATACCGCTATTGAGTATGGAGTGTCAAATTTGATAGGGCAGAATAGTGTGTTTGAACTTGCGAGCTTCCAGATGAGTCCCGAGGGATCCGTGGAGACTTGGAATTCTCCAAGTCTCCAATTGGTGCACTCGCGTAGGTAAAACTTTAGTCGCTTATGAAACTCAGTAGATCAAACCAAGTGTCACTTACGTGATATGTTGGTCGCGATTGCAAACCCCGTTTAAGCTGTGATAGGTTCACTTACGCAATTCCTGCCCGAAGGAAAGGTATTACGTATGTGACACTTGGTTTCTTTAGCGACTCGGTTATTGCGTATGCAATGTCTGGTCCCAAAAATACTTAAGTTTCATCATTTTTGAGACTTGGAGCTTGGTGTTTCGTGATTTTGAGAAATTTCCTCTATTTCTAATCTTGGGTAAGTTCCAAAACACCTATTTCAACTACGTTCCTTCAATTTTATCATTTAAATCTTGTTTAAATGTGGATTTAAAAGTGGAAATTGGGGATTTTGTCTTAGAAGGCCTACAAATTATATTTCTTTGCTTTAAACCCTGATTTCAACTCATTTTCACTTGGGTGAGTTTTTAATCTTATAATAATCTTATAATTATCACTTTACCCTCAAGTTCATTTTCAAAACAACTCCAAGTCTAGATTATAAAATGAATTTTGGAGGTTTTGCCGTTAAAGCTTTAAAATAGTTTTTCATCGATTTGGACCTCATTTTTAACTCGTTTTCACTTGGGTTTTCTGTTGTAGACTCATAAGTGTATGGGTTCTTAAAATAAAAGTACAATTATTTCCTTCTTTTTCAAAACCTATTTTGGGGGTCCGTTTTGACCCTGACTCAAAACTAGGCAATATGGATATCATTGTCTTTCTTTTGATGCATAGATTCCCTTTTTTTAAGTCTTAATTGATTCTAACTCTTTTTGTGGGGGTAAGGCTTTGGATTGAAGTCTTTCAAACCAATTTTTCGCATTACAGGTAGGTTATGGCTTAACTTTCTTCAGATTGGGATAGGTAGTTAATGTTGATACCAAATCATGTTAAGGATGAGGGAACTAATCATGAAAATAGTTATATTAATGTGTTGTGCCCATGTGGAGGTCTATATATTGATGTTATTTGGTGATTTTGGAACATTATTTTTATGTGTGATCGTATGGGGTCCTATGTGATACTATTGGCCTTGTGTAAGCAGAAATGAGTGTAATCATGATTGATAAAAAGGCCTAAATATAGTGTCAATGGTGACTTTTTAATGTATTTCATTCTATTGGAATATGGATTATGTTGGATTCATGGATGGATGGATTAATAAGCGGATTTTGGCCTACCTAGTTAGTATATTGGTTAGACAAGGAATTTCTCATTCTATAATATGTGATTAAGGATTAAAACACATCAAATAGTCTCTCAGACACTCTCTTGGAAGATTGGAGGCTAGGGTTTCACAAATGCTCCTCAAAAGGCTTATAGGTCAGGATTTCTTTCGTGAATCATCTTGTATAAGGCATGTACTCCTTTCCTAATTATTAACTCTAAATAAAGGCATGTTTTATTGGATTTTAATGTTGGTTTATGAATCATGAATAGTGGATTTTGAACTATTTTTGAAGATCTTGATACATATGGTTTGGTATTAGTTTAAACTATGATTTTACATGTTTTTGGTAATGGTTTACATATGTGGTTGGTTGTTGTTTATGGTTTAACTAATAGGTATTGATTAACCCTAATTATGGTAATTTACACATTGGTTTGGGTAATGGTAAAGGTATGCCCTCAACATGTTTGATAAAATGCCTTAAAGAACGATTTTACTTTATTGTTGAACTTGCATTGGAACTCTTGCATGGTTTGGTTAGGTAATGGAATCCTAAACGGTTATGGATGGTTTTACATATTTTAAATGGTATAAATGCTTTGAATGTTTGGCATGGTCTTAAATGGTTTGGAATAGTTTAAAGGTTAAGGTTTTGGCAGTTATTGTTGGTCTATTTTGAAAACCTTATGGCATACATGGAAATCCCCCAAGTGAATGCATTAATGGAATTAGTTTAAATGGTTTACAAAGGCTTAAGGATAATTGGTTATGCTTGTGGAGAACATGGTAGTCTCTCAAGATTTTTAATATGGCTAATGATAGGGCACTTGAATGTCCCCTTAATCTAAATGGTTTGGCTATGGATAATTCTAACAAGTATGGTGGTATAGCGATACCACTATTTTATTAAATAGCCTTGGTTAATAAATAGATAATTGGATTATTTGTTAATGATTTTAATTGGGCATTAATGGTAGGGAGCGTGAGCTAAGCCATGGAAGGTGGCGGTCTCGAAGGGATCAAAACTGGAAACTCATAGTTGCTGATATGAGGGGTCTTCAATAGCCACGTGTGAGTGTCACGTTTATATTGGAAGGATGTACTAGTCATCCCAGGGATATTGTCTGGTCGTGCAGCTACATGCACTGGGACCCTTTCAGCAGGGGAGCTAAACCTTTTTGGCCCATAGGTTGTAGGACGGCTAATCTACACAACTCAGGTAAAGGTTTTAAATGGCATGTTAAACCCGGTTCCCTTTCCCAGCACTTATAAATATGTATGGTTGTATACATATGGATGGTTTTACTTGGTTTTGTATATGGCATTATTTTATCCCTATTCTGAGTGCATACTAGTGATCACACACAACACATGTACTGACGGCAGTATACCCACCCTATATAGGAATCGGCCATTCCATTCCTCTTTCTTAGTGATCAAATTTGGGGATAGTCAATATAGGATTGAAGTGGTGATCTTTCATAGTTTGGAAGGCATTTATTTCATGTCATGGTTTACTTTACATAATTTTTATCTTTCATAAAACTTTGGTTTTTGGCTATGGTCGGGGGCATGTCCCGACTGAATACTCTTTTGGTTGGTCTAGAGGCATTATATGGACAACTGTGGACTTAGGTATTGTATGGATTGTTTTTGTTATATATATACAATGTCTTATTATCATGGTGTTAGTTTATGGATTCCGCATTGGTTTGGTTGGCTATTGGGTGGATGATTTGATCGGGTTGGTCTCTGTTATAGACTTATCCCAGAGTCTTCACATGGTTTTACATGTTATCTTGTTATATATTTGTACTTTAGCCATCTCAAGATATGATAATGGTGGTTGGTTTGGGTAATGGGGGCGGTCCTCATCCTGGTTTGGCTTGGAATTGCCCATTATGATAGGGCCCTAATTTGGGATGTGTCACATTGGTATTAGAGCTTTAGGTTCCGGTGTCATAGGATGTCCACAAAGTCGTGTCGAGTAGAGTCTTACTTATGGGTATTTCGTGCACCACACTTATAATCAAGAGGCTACGAGGCATTTAGGAATTTTCACTTTCTTGGTTATTCTACTATTAGGCTATGGAGTCTATGGTCTGGAACTCTTCTCTGAATATTTCTTGGCTCATTCTTCCACTAATGTCCTCTCAATGATCTAAAGTCTGTGGAAACTTACCTGTCCTACTTGAGGACAACATGGACAGATCTAGTTTAACTCATGGGGCATTAGTTTTCTAAATAATTGGGAGGCCAATAGTATGGTAGTAAATGGTCCAGAAAGAAGAGTTGGGTGAGTCCTAACTCCTATTCTATGGTTGGTGCTTCCTATCTAATCCATTTGGAGGTAGGGGTTCTTGGATTTGGTAATGTTTCTAGGACACAAGGTGTCCAATCTAGGGCTAATGAGGCCAAATCTGCACTATCTTATCCTCTTTGTAGAGTCTTTGGTTGGTCGCACTGTGGTTGTTGTGAGGAAGTAAGGAATTAGTGTGTTCATTATGGTCGATTGGGTCACATGCAATGGGAGTCTCCCATAAGGGTTGCCTCTTAGGCAATATAACATCGGTTGTTACTTCTCTAGATCTTGCACCGAGGAGTGTAACTTCAAGCTCTGACATAGATCGGGATTATCTCAACAACTTCACTATCTTTCGGGAGTCCTAGACATCTTCTGGTGCCGATATTGGTATGTAGGGAACTTCTTTGTTTGTGGTGTGTATGGTTTACTTTGTTTGGGGTCTTCTCTCCTTTGTGACCCCATTTGTAATTGTGCATTCCAGTCATAAGGTTGTTTCAAACTCTTTTCTTTTCTATTTCTACCCTAGTAAGTGACTCTATGCTTGCCAAAAGATTCTATAGGGGTGTGTGGTATTTGTTGGTAATAAAGGGATCTTGGTGGATTTTGTTAATTTAGACATGGTAGATTTCACTGTTATTTGGGGGAATGGATTGGTCGCACTCATGTTGATCATCCTTAGGTTTTAGGATCCATAAAGGTTGTCTTTAGATTTCCAGGTGAGTCGAATATGGAATGGGAGGATGGTTTTGTTCAATAGAAAGGTTATATCGTGTCTTAGATTTGGAGAGTGGTCTCCAAGGGGTGTCATTGTTATTTGGTTTGGGTTAAAGATTCTCACCTAGAAATTCTTTATTTGCATCTGGTTTTAGTGGTGCATGAATCTCTTAAGGTCTTCTTCACGACCCTTATGGTGTCTTTCTAATTGGGAGGTTGGTTCAGTATAGGTCTTGTTTTGGACACTTATCCAAATTCTATCCCTTCTTTATAGAATGGTTTCGGTAGATTTAAAAGATCTTAAGAAGAATTAAGGGGTCCCTTAGATGAAGTTTCCATCTATCTTAATGCTTCTCTGTGGAGTGTTTTTTTCTTACATGCATAAAGGGAATAAGCTCCCCAGGAATGAATAGGTTGTTAGTGGGTGACTAAGGAAATTGGGAGTGTCCTCCTTGTGGGGTGGACCTTATATGTATATCCCATTTTATAGAGAATGTTTTGAGAGTATTGCATGGTGGTTGGTAGATCCTAGGCATGAATCTTAGATATTTTATTTTTTTATAAAGAAAATATGTTATAACTCAGGATACCAATGCAAAATTATAGAGGTGAATTGGTAGGTTGGATGAGGCTGATGACTTGAGGAATATAATGGTGGTAAAGTTGTGACTTAGGCTAGGAATTTAGATTGAATTGATGGATATGGATTGGGGATCTAGTCATTGGATAGGTTAGATCATGGATCTTGCATGTATCCTTATCCATATACTTGAACTTTATTATTGGCCTGGAAATTGATTATTAAATTCATGATTTTGAAATGGGTTTTGGCACAATTAAGGATTCTGTCATGAATACTCATTAAATTGATTTTCCATGGATTATGATGCAGTATTCACATTTTATTAATGCTTATGAATATTTTGGGATGCATGGGGATGGTAAATGGATTTTGGGTTACTATGAATTCTTCGATTTCTTAGTTCTGTTCTTGAAAAAAAATTCCTCAAATTGTTTGTGAAATTTCCAATGAATATGATTTTGTCATATGGTTTTACCACTCTTAAATATATGCATTGCATGAAGTGTTAAACGAACATCAAATTGTTTTGATTGGATTCAAATGACTTCGGAAAGGCCTTGGTTACCATGGTTTGATTTTCTTTAATGGTTTTGGATTTGATTGGAAACCTTGAAGTCAATTTGGTCTAATGGTCTTTGCATGTCTTTGCTAGGCCCTAGGTAGCCTTGGGGTGGGTGAGATTTTTGTATAGGAAAACCAAGTGTCACTAGTGTACATCTGGGGTGATACCCATTAGGGTGGAGTGTTGTGCGTGTAGGTGTAATGGGATGAAGGTTGGTGGTTAGTCTTGGATTTTCTTTTAGTAGTGGACTTCAAGGGAAGGTCGGGTTGCATATTTTAGTGATTCTCTTCTATCTCGATTGAGAGAGTACTCTACTAGTGTTGCATGCATTCATTTAGCGCTTATGCCTAAGGTTCACATTTTGCAGTCGTCTTATTCCCTAAATATGAATTTTGATTTTACATTACCTTACTTATGGTATGTGTGGTTTTGCTTTTTCAGTGTCCAATCTAAGGACTTCTTTCATGGTGTGGTTATGTTGAGATGATTCTTCATTATGGTCTAGATGGTTGTTATGAAATACTTTGTGCCTATAGTGTTGTGTCTTATTTTGGCAAGTCTTTATCTCGCCTAGGGTGGCATAGATAATTCTTGTACTTTGGTTTCTTAGTAATTCTTCTTGTTCTAGGATGGTAGTGGCTTTGGAAGTATGGTGATGTTCGAAATTGGGAATGTAGAAGTCCCTATGTAGTGGGGGTCTAGGATGACAACTAGGATTAAGGTTTAGGAAGGTGAGGCAAGGTTGTTGTCCTGAGAAATGGTTAGGAAAGGAGTAGGCAGTGAAAATTCTTGTAGAAGTGATAGAGAGTGCTAGGTATTTTGATGGATAGATCATTCCACTGGTATAGGAGTGGTAGGCTTGAATATTGTGATTGATAGATATACCCATAGTTGTGTCGGGTCCTTAAGAGGTATCGTGAGGCATGGTTTTATAAAAAATTTCATAGAATGGTAGTTGTATTGATTTGATTTTCAATTTTAGTTTGGGAGCTTTGGTTATAATAGTTGGATATAGTTTGTTCATGTCCTTTACTCATGGTTTCCGTAATATAAAGGTGATGGAAGAGGAATAGTGTTTTGGGATAGATGTAAGGGGTAGAGCCCGGTTGCTTAAGTTAACTATTCTTTTCTTTGAGTAGGCTTGAATATGGAAGTGGTGGTGTGTAGTTAGACTCAATCTTTCATAGTGATGTGTCTCGGTAAATTCTAAGATGGATTAGATTTGCTTTTTAGCAAAAGTTCCATTCATTCGGTATCCTATGTATTTATGTAGGGATAGGGTGTGGTTGGTTCCTTGGGGAGGTATATCTCAAATTCCTTGTTATTTATGGGGGATCTTGGATTGGTAAGTTTGCCGATTGCAAAGGAAAGATGTGGCTTCGGTAAAGGTTCCATGGTTAAACCAAAAGTTCGAGGAAGCCATTTGGAATGCGGAGGAGGACATGAAGTCCAAGGATCCGCGCTAGTTGTTTGTTCCGGCAGCATATCTTTGTTTTCTAACTTGGTTAAAGGTGAGGAATGGTTCCTCTTGGATCTGTGTTTTCTTACTTAGTTAGATGTCGGAATAAAGGTGTTGGGCTGTAAATTGTGCTTAGGTATGTGGTAATCTTCTCATCTTGGTTTGTGTTCTTGACCTCCATTTTGGCAAGAGGAAAGTTTGATGTTTCTTAAGGTGTTTTCTTTGTGGTTGTTCCTACCCTTACCCATCATTCGAGGATAAATGATCCTAGTGGGGTAGATTGAAGAATCCCAATTTTTGGACCCTTGAAAATTTCCAAAGTTTAGACCCTTTTTGGCTCGATACGACTCAAGGGAGACACTCTTACACTTGGTTATAGTTGTAGGGTGCCTAGGTGGTCCAATCATACCCTAGGCAGTAAAGTAGGCTTAGCTATTGTCCAAGGTATGACTCATATGGGTAAGAGTCGTATGGGAACTTACTAGTGTATAGAACAAGTAGTATGGTGCTTATTTGAGTTGACTAGTGTAATCTGTCCACTATACGGTTGAGGGTTACGGTTTGGGGTGTCACTAGTATCCTTATGTATGACTTAGGGGTATGTAAGTTGTATAGAAACCAGTAGGTAAGGTCAAGGTAAGGTTTGGGTACGAATTGGGGTACCACTCATACCCTTGGTTATGGATGGTAAGGTGAGTCATACCCCTGGGTGTAAATTATTTTAATTTATAAGTCAATGGTAGTTTGGACATTTCCTACTCCTAAACCCTTTATCCTCACATTATGAAACCTTATATGGTTTTCCATAACAAGTGATAATGGATTAAAACATATGAAATACTCTCTCAATCACTCTCTTGGAAGATTGGAGGCTAGGGTTTCACAAATGCTGCTCAAATGGCTCATAGCTCAATATTTCTTCCGTGAATCATCTTGTATAAGTCATGTACTCCTTCCTCATTGTTTACTCTAAATAAAGGCATGTTTAATTATATTTTAATGTTGTTTTATGAATCATGAATAGTGAATTTCAAAATATTGTTGAGGGTTTCGATGTATATGGTTTAGTATTTATTTAAACTACGTTTTTACGTATTTTTGGTAATGGTTTGCATATGAGTTGGTTGTTGGTTATGGTTTAACTAATGGGTATTGATTAACCCTAATTATGGTGATTTACATGTTGGTTTTGGTCTTGGTAAAGGTATTCCCTCAATGTGTTTGATAGAATGCCTCAAAGAACGTTTTTATCTATTGAACTCTTGCATGGTTTGGTTTGGTAATGGAATTCTAAACAGTTTTGGATGGTTTTGCATGATTTAAATAGTATAAATGCTTTAAATATTTTGTATGGTCTTAAATGGTTTGGAATGGTTTAAAGGTTAAGGTTTGATGGTTATGGTTGGTCAATTTTGAAAACCTTGTGGGATACATAGAAATCCCCTAAGTTAATATATTAATGGAATTGGTTTAAATGGCTTACAAAGGCTTAAGGCTAATTGGTTATGCTTTTGGAGAACATGGTAGTCTCCCAAGAGGTTTAATATGGCTAATGATAGGACACTTGAATGCCCCCTTAATCTAAATGGTTTAGCTATGGATAATACTTTCAATATGGAGGTATGACGATAACACTGGTTTGTTGAATAGCCTTGGTTAATAAATGGATAACTAGATTGCTTGTTAATGGTTTTAATTCGGCATTAATGGCGGAGAGTGTAATCTAAGCCATAGAAGGTGCCAGTCCCGGGGGGATCAAAACCGAAAACTCATATTTGCCGATATGAGGGGTCTTTGATGGCCATGTACGAATTTCACATTTATATTTGAGGGATGTACTAGTCATCCCAGGGATATTTCAGCAGGGGGAGATGAACCCATATGGCCTGTGGGTAGTAGGACGGCTAAGTTACACAACATAAGTAAAGGTTTTAAAGGGCATGTTAAACCCGGCCCCCTTTCCCGGCACTTATAAATTTGTATGGTTGTATGCAAATGGATGGTTTTACTTGGTTTTGTAAATGGAGTTATTTTATCCCTATCCTAAGTATGTCCTAGTGTTCACCCACTAACTCGTCTACTGGCGGTTGTATACCCACGCTATGTATGAACCGGTCATTCCATTCCTCTTACTTTGTGATCAGATTCGGGGACAGTCGATATTGGATTGAAATAGTGATCTTCCATATTTTGGAAGGCATCTATTTCATGTCATGGTTTACTTTACATAATTCTTGTCTTTCATAAACTTTGGTTTTTAGCCATGGTCAGGGGCATGTCCCGACTAGGTACTCTTTGGTGGTCTAGAGGCTTTGTATGGACAACTATGGAATTGGGTATGGTATGGACAATTTTTGTTATATATATACATTGGCTTATTATCATGGTATTGGTTTATGGATTCCGCATTTGTTTGGTTGGATATTGGGTGGTTGACTTGATCAGGTTGGTCTCAATTTTAGACTTATCCCAGTGTCTCCACATGGTTTTACACATTATCTTATTATATGTTTGGATTCAGCCGGCTCAAGATATGCTAATGGTGGTTGGGTCTTGTAACGGGGGCGGTCCTAGGCCCTGGTTAGGCTTGGGAGCCCATTACAACAAGGCCCTGGTTCGAGATGTGTCATTGACTATGTATTTCTATTTTTACTATATATGTGTGTGGTTTGAATCTGCTCTAGGAGTCTTGTTATGGGTTTTTTATTTCACTTTTCTCAATTCATTTCAGCTTAGGTGATAGGCTTACTTGTCAAGGCTTGTCGCGACAAGTGGCATTATGGCCCTTGGTTTTTGGGTCGTGGCAGTTTCATAGTTTGTTTGCTTTCATAGGATTTTGGATGAATCCCTAATGGTTAGTTGAGACTGATAATTTTCCAGGTCCCTAGTTGGTACACCACTTAGTTTATGCATTCGTTTAAGTGCAACTTGGGTTGTTTAAATGGAGGCTGCATAAGTGGCTAGCCGATCGCTTAAAAGACTAGGCTTGACCAACTGAGGATCGCTTAAGTAAGGCCCTACCCACTAAAGCAAAGGCCGCTTAAGTTGTTATTGGTCTGCTTAAACGGAGGTGGCAGAGATGGAAGGTGCCACTTAAGCGATACTTGGCCGCTTAAGCGGTGACCACGTAAGTGGTCCAGTGTCCGCTTAAGCGGCACCTAGGTCCCTTTAAATACCCTATTTGGACAATTATTTTCCCTATTATCACACAAGCTCATGAGTGAAAAACCCTATAAAATGTGGAAACTTTGGAGAAACATTATTAGATGATTTTGGGGTGATTGTGAGCTTGGATTTCTCGTTTCCTTTTCAAAATCTTGGTAAGTTTCGATCAATTACATGGTTAGATTCTTATTATTTCATAAAAATCGTAGATTATTATTGCGTTAATTCTAGCATCATTTGAGCTCATAATTAACCCATTCTTGAGTGTAAATACTCCTTGAGCCAAGAGAGGCGTGTTGACAGTTTTGAAAGTACCATTCCACAAGCATGCCCCACATGGGATTTTACGTAATTTTTGACCCGAAGCACAAAATGTAATATGGGTACTATTGTACTTGTTTGATGAGTCGATTATCATTTTCATAGCGTGGCATTATGCAAAAGCTACTCAGAAGGGGAAATCACTATTTAGTAGATTTCACCAAGATTTCTTTCGCATCTAGGTAGGCTAGGTTTACCTTGCTTTCTTTAGCATATAGGTAGGCTAGATTTACTCTTCTTTGATATTGGGATATATTGTACTATATTTATGATAATGTCCTATATATGGAATGGAAATTAGGTCTTGGTGGTATATTTAGTACATTTTGGGTAATTTAGCCTATTAAGGAGCCGTAAATTAGGCGTAATGGACTTAGTTACTCATTCTTTAGGTAAAGTTTCTATCTTAGGAATAAAATATGGCTTATTTAATATCTAGTTGTAAAATTAGATTCCTTAGCCTATTCTGGGGTACAATTTTCCTTAGAATGGACTTTGGGGATTAGAAGTGACCCCTTCGGTCCACCTTAGGCCACTACTAATGCTAGCTCCTTGTAGACTTAATGGACACTTATATCATCTATGTGTATGTTTTAAACCATGACTAAGTTAGATACATGATGCTTTTGCTAGATTGGTACTTGTGAGATAATGATATGAGTTTTGGTTCTAGTCTGACAAACTATGATATGAGTTTCGATTCAAGTCCAGCTATGATTATATGAGTTCTAATTTGAGTATGACATCAAGAGATTGTTTTAGATGGTTATGGAACTGGTTTGAGTCTTATGCTTTTTTTATGGAAGGATCCAGTTATGATTTTGAGATTCATTTAATATACATAATTCCTGCTATTATTTCTCCTTGATTGAACCCTCCGAGATTATAGGGGCCCACGCTGGGTTATTTACCTTTCCATACTTACTGGCTTATAGGGCAAATTTTGTAGTGATAGTTCTGTTTCCTCGACTTGGTATTTATTTATCTCATGTTTTATTATGTTTATATTATAGTTTAGCTCAGTCGGTCGATGATGCCTACTAAGTAGTCATGGCTTTGGAACTCATATTTAAATTTATATCTTTTTGGTGCAGATCCGAGTACTAGATGCCACTGTTGATGCTGAGATTTGTGCGGTTCAGAGTTCGAAAATAGGGTGAGCTCTTTGAGCCAAAGTTGATCTTTTCTCCTTCTTCTATTTTTGCTTAGTCTTTTTATATGAGATTGATGTATATTTGACTATGATGGTACTCATATTCTTTTGGTATAGTGATTGTTGTATCAACACTACTAGGTCATGGGATTGTTATTTCTCCTATCTATCCTTCTTATCATTATGGTTATTTTTTTATTGCTTGTAAGTATTTTACTTGCATGTTTCCAGCATTTTTGCCATTTTCCACCAAATTAACCCATTTCCTATAACTCCAAGTTACCATTTGGCTTACCTACTGGTGGGATGAACTAGGTGCCATCATGACTTAAAAATTAGGTCGTGACAACTTATGGCCAATAGGTAAGTGCCATTTGCCCTTGAGCTGATGGAGAGGACATCCTACTAGTTTGTATTAGACACGGCTTTACCAAGGGCTACATATGGTTCTAGAACCCCTAACATATTGTCCTTCTATTTATTTATTAGTACGCGATCACCATCTTATCCGGTCTCTGGAAACTTTGATCTTACCTAATAGGATGTCCTTTTACATCAGTATTGCTATTGAGATGATGCCATCATTGGCCAGTTCTCGATATATTCTAACTAGGTTTGCCCAACCCTTCTCGATGTTATTTTTCCCTACACAAAGAGTTTGTTCATCTTCGGGGAACGGTCTAGTTGCGAGCAGAGAAAAGAAGTGAAACCAAGAGATACTTTTTTTTAATCGGTTGAGACATACTCATCTGGCTATAAGTGATTCTTAGTTTAATTGCAATGACCTTATGAAGAAATCAAGTATCTCATTTATCAAGAGATGTTAGCCCTCGATATTGGTTTGATAGCCTCGAGATTGTGTCTTAGGTACTGTGATGGCAATTGAATATGCCCATTTTTGAATCAATGATTTCTATTTCCTTCTTTGATTAATTATTTGTTTTGGAAGTAGTTAAATGATCTCCTTAATTATATGAAATGATGATACTTCAAACGACGGAAAAGCTCTTGATGCTGCGACAATTATATCTTGTCATAACTTCTGAGGATAGAAATCCTTGTGTCCGTCATCTAGAATATATTTTCATGAATTCTTGGCCTATAAATTCCATGTTCTCCTAACTTTTATTCTTCATACCTTTTTGCATCACACCATTTATAATTATAAAAATGATAAATTCTCTCAAGTACAAAGCATTTGCCCTTGGTTTTCCCTAAAGCCCTTACCTCATTCTTGTCTTCGACCCTTATAAACCATTCATAGGGCCTTTACATGGGTGTAAATGAGAGTTAGGTAAGGATAATGATAAAATCTATGGGAGAAGGTGAAAGGTAATTCACTAGCCGACCATTCTTTTGAATAATGATTATGGCTTCTCCCTTTGATACTAAGACTTATAAAATTCATCAAAGATACCTGATCATTATGGGGGACTCCACACTGAAAGAATCTTTAAACAGTCTTTGATGAGATAATCTAAGGTGAGGAAAAGATTGGTTCCCCCACGTTTATGAGGATACATCATTGCAGGGGCCTGCCTTAGGCATCTACTTTCTTCAGTAACTTTATCTTCTTTCGAAGGGACACAATATTGTCCTTGTTACCATTAAGAGAATTGGATGAACTCGGTTTAATGGTTTCTTTACTTGGATGCATTCCTTCTTAGAGGTACAAAAGTTATCTAAGCACTATGATTGAGGCACTCCTACTAGCTTCCAAAGAGGGGAAATAAAGTGTAAGGACTTCCCTAGCCAGATTTGTTTTTGATGTATGCTTCATCGATATTTTCTCCAACATGTATTTTCAACTCTATTGTAAATTAAATCCCTAATTTTTTGTATTATGTAATCGCATCCCCCATTTTAAGGACTTTAGCAAAATAATAAAGCTTTTATTTTCTCAATTCTTCATGATACACATTTGATTTGTCTTACTACCTATTGTGAATAAAACTTTTAATATAATAAAGCCATTTTTAGAGAAATGAATGGGACCAAGCCATAGCATTAGCATAATGATTTTATTTTTATAGCATGATTTTTGTATCTGCTTGTCCATTGGTACTTTTTTTATGAAAATCTGCATTTCTTATGATGGAGTGATAGGGCTATCTCAGAGGCCCTAGTGATAATATTCATTTTCAACCATGTCAGATCACCCTCAATTATGACTTGAGCCAACCATGACTGTTGATTTTCCTTGTCCCTCAATTTATGTTCAAAATCCACATTATTGGTAGGTGGAACAAATCTAGGCCCATATAAAAAATAGTAGATCTGAAATGTTAATCGTTACTACATGAACCGAGACCTTGTTTAGGTTTGGGAAATCTGTGACTTTCTTTCCTTTATTGCAATAGTTTTCCAGGGTCACCTCATAGTTCACATAGAACTCATAAACCATAACAGTGTAATGGTATTGGGGTATTGTGCTAGTCTAAACAAAGACATAGTGATTGAAATATTTCTCAATATCTAGCTATACAACAAGTTCAAACAAGTAAATTTGAACCTCCTCAGCAAATGATCTTTTAAGATTTCCTTTTTTGGTCGTCATCATACTATCTTAGAAGTTCTTATGAGAGACCTTCACTTGCCAACACATTTCTTCCCGAAATCTTGGAGTTTTGCTCTTGATGAACCTATCTAGAATAGGTTCAAGTTACTCGTATGGACTCTTTATGGAAATAGTACCACTTTCATTATCTGTATTTGAATTCAAGTACCCGGTACTAGACTTAATACCAGGGGCCACCAAACTTGGAAAAATTTTTGTTGTTGTCAAGAAACTTTCTAGTATGGTAGCCATATTTTTCCTTTATTTCTCTGGCCTTTAGGTTGGGTTTATCTATTAGTTTATGAGTGGTAGTATCATTTTTGGACCTCTTGCGAGCTCCTCTATATGTGGGTTGGAATTTAGGATGTTTAACTAACCATGGAGGAGTGTTTTTAGCAACAAAACAAAACTATACTAATAGAAGAGAAAAGAAAAGATTACAACTTTAATAAACCTAATGGTCCATCGCCTATAGGTTGCTCCATCAGTCTTTCTCTTGAACTTAAATAGTTTGTGAGCTGCCCATTAATAATAAAGGTTATGGCCCATATTCTCGGAAATGGTTTGTCAGCCATGTCGTTGTATCTTAACAAAACCAAATATTTTTTGTAGGCAATGATAGTGAAGTCGATGCTTCCTGTACCATGTGACAATTTGTCACTATTAGCTTCATTATTTTGACCTCGACTAAAAATTAGGCAATATGGTTATCGTTAGCTTTTTTGATGCATAGATTCTATATATTTATGTCTTAGCTGATTCTGAGTCCATTTATGGGAGTAAGGCTTTAGATTGAAGGCTTTTAGATAGGTTTTTGGTATTTGAATAGGTTATGGCTTAACTTTCTTCAAACTTGGCTGGAGAGTTAATGTTTATACAAAATCATGATAAGGGCGCAGAAACTAATCATGAAAATAGTTATATTAATGTGTTGTGTCCATGTGGGGGCTATATATTGATGTTATTTGGCTGTTTTTGAATATTATTTGCTATTTATGACCATGTGGGGTCCTATATGATATTATTGGCCTTATGTATGTGATGAAATGGCCTAAATATCGTACCAGTGGTGACTTTTTGATGTGTTTCATTCTATTTACATATGGGTTATGTTGGATTCATGGATAGTTGGATTAATATGTAGATTTTGGCTCACTTGGTTGGTATATTGGTTGGATATAGAATTTCTTATTCTGGCTGGTTTTGCGCATTACATCTTTATATCATATTCATTCATGAAACATTAGCACTACCGAAATATTGGAAACACTGGCTTTTTCTGACAGAAAATGTGACATCTTTAAAACCCTCTACCGATGGATATGCCAGAGAGGAGTTATGGATATTAGTATTGGATATTGGTTGTATATGGGTTGATGAACCCCTCATGGGTCCTATGTAGGAATCTTTAGCTCTGTAGGGTATACGGAGGTTGTGCGACAACCTTGGGCATCATCATCATTAGCATCATCATCAACATTATCATCATCATCTCTATTGCATTATATTTACTTTGTATTTCTCTGTGATGTATTATTTTTCCCTAATGTTATACCTGTACGATGTGTATTTTGTCCTTTATATTCATATGTGTGATATTTGTATACTTATATTTCTCTATCGTATTACTATAATGTATGTGATTATAGAACTGTTAGTGGAGATGGTGTGGACTATCATTTGGGACATTTTCTGGTTGCAGGTGACGTGCCCTTAGTTTGTATTTTATGTAAGTGCAGCCTCCCGGACTTCATATTCTTCAAATTGGAAAGTGCCTATTGCGAATAAAACTTTTAATATAATTAATCCATTTTTGGAGAAATGAACAGGCCCAAGCTATAGCATTAGCCTAATGATTTTATTTTTCACCATGATTATTATATACGTTTGTCCGTTGGTACTTTGTTTGAAAATTTACCTTATGACAGAGTGATAGGGCCATCTCGGAGTCCCGGGTGATAATATTCATTTTAAGTATGGGGGTAAAACTGATTTTGTAGTCTTTTCCTTCCCATAAGTTTTTTACTACATCATGAGGATTTATTTCTTTGTACGCAGGTTATCTTTCCCACTTGTCTCGATTCTACAAGAGTCCTTGCCTATGCTCCCAGCATAAGCTAATTAAGAATTTTCAAAGTACCAGCCCTAAGACGATATCGTGGATCTTAATCCCCTATAAGGTGAGCTATCTTTTGTATTTCTTACCTCAAGCCTTTCAAAGATTGATATGACTAATTCAAAGAAAGTCAAATTCACGGGTCTAACCTATCAAGATTCTAATACTCATATTGAGCCTTGTGTCTGTCATCTTGAGGGTGAGTCTTTGTGTAGAGTCTTGTGTTAGTTTATTAGACTTTCTTGACTCCTCACCTCTTCAATTTTGAATCACGGTTAGGATAGCAAAGGAATGTTCCTACTTGTGATCTGAAATGTCAAGTCATCAGATAGGACGATTTTAACACCTTAACTTCTATGTATCGTTACTTTGGATTTTGTCCCAATTTATTAAGTCAAACACATGGATATCATCCATGATCCTTTTTAGTTTGAATTTTTATTAAGGTTTTTCCTATGAATCATCATCTTTCAAATTTATGCATTCTTTTCTATATGTTTTCATCCCTACTGTAGAGAAAGGGTTAATTAGGAGATATCTGATCCCTTTTCATGGTGCCCTTCTTTGTATTCTATGGATATTGGGATTGTGTTCTGGGTTTCTCCTATATTATTTTCCTTATCCTTTTTTTATCTTAGAACTCATCCTCAAATGATTTTTCTGGGTTATTAACAATGGAAAGGTAAAGATTATGGGTGAGGCATGGGGCCAGAAAGGTCTATAGTGGGTAACCCTACTTATTTCCTCTACTTTTCTAAGGTAGGCAATTGATCACTCGGGATCTCTAAGTCAATCCTTTTGTTCTAGCAGTTCTAGATGCAGTAGGCTTAGAAGGTCGTGTAGATTTTCTTTACAAGCATCTCACTCCGAACGAAGGTGTACCTTAGTATTTGTGGGACTTCCCCTGATATATATTTTTGAATAAAATTCCTAAGATTTGCTTAGTTCCTACCCATTTATTATAGAACAGACATTCCTTTTGAATCCAAAGTTACCAGGTCGCCACTAAGAGAAAAGGTTGTCTGATTTCGAGCTTACTTGTCTCACAATGGATCGTCGTACAGATACAAACTTGACCTAAGATCATCGATGAGAAACACTCGGGTATCTCTATGATGTATGACAAGGAAATTGTATTATTGTGACTCCCTAAAAGTCCCTAAGATCATATATCAGACTCAGATCAAAAACCAATAGAAACTTCACTAGACAACTCATACAATGAGTCATGGCCAACACCAATAAGTTATTGGGTGAACCATCCTAAGTGTCTAGCAAATATCCTAAAGGATTATTTTCTACCTTATGACAATGACTCAGTGAAGATGAGTAATTGTTAGACACAATGAATGAGTCATCTTAGTACTCATTCTACATGAAATTGAACAAAGTCCTAAAGTACGTCTGGTCCTAGTGGGAACAAATCATGACAATGAATTGTCTTAAGCAGGGATGAGTCATCTCATGCTCCCATCCTAAGAAATCCTGAGGAAGTTTTAGAAGTTTGAATTTAAGTCCAATGACTATGAATTCTAACGATGGACCTTTGTATGTCAAAAAGAGTCAATGTAACCACTCATCATCAAAAGATCCATGAATAATCCTTGCACAACAACTCAGACAATGAATCACTATAGAAAACAAGTTATCCTAAGACTCATCTGTCGTGGTTCAGCAGTTTTAAAAATGGTTCCATAGGGGCGTTTTCATACTTTACTTATTATCTAGACTTATACTACATCATTTTATGGCCTAGTAGTAAGGGGTTAAAGATGTTAAAACATTTCTTTACCTTTATTCTCTCCCAAAATACTTAGAAAAATATTGGAAAGGTGATTATTTTTCTCTCCAATTGAAGAAAGCTAGGTTCCTTCTCCAAAGGCTTCAATGTTCAAGTTCTTAGCAAATATAATCCAAATTCCAAATATGTATGTATTCAATGACGGTATCCTTCCACCCTCATGCCCAATATTGTTTTAAAATTTTAATTTTTTTGAATTCTATGAACTAAGGCAAGTTCCTAAATATCTAAATTTATGATTCCCTTATTATCCATATCTCATAATATCTTATGATTACAAGTGGTACACATGATACTAAATTCTTATAAATTTGCATGGAATATCTAATTGAAGTATATTGTCATATGATTATTCGATATACCATGTTTCTCATGACTCTCATTAAATATTAAGAAGCATATAACTAGCCACGTAACTTTAGACATATTTAGTATTAGTAAATTAAACTAGTTATGTATTTTATGCAAATTTTAGAATAATAATGAGCATATGTATATGATTATAGGAGTAGTACTTAGCACTGGGAGTATATATGTTCAGATAACCCAAGTTCAAAACTACATGCCACCGTAGGTTAAAGGGGTCCTCATTAGTTGAGAGTGTCTCCTTTAGCTAGAATAGCCTCATGAGTGAATTCCTGCCAGTCATGGTTCTTACCCTCAACAAAGTATAGATCACCTTTCAAACTTGGGTAATAGGTTGTATTTCATGTTGATCACATGATCTATGTTGGTTACTGATAACGTTCAACTTACACGTCAATTTAGTGAAAGACGGTAGTCGTTAATATATTTACCCAACCTTTGGAGTCGGGGTCGAATCCATAGGGGACAATGTGAGTGACGATTAAACTAATTTGAAACTATAGCTACAAGTTGAATTCAAATAGATGGTACGAAAAGATAAAATGAGGGTTTTGGATATTAGCCAATAAATGTTGGTCACTTTAGTTTCAGTGTTTGTAATCAAGAGTTTATGAAAAATCAGAATTATGTTCACTATGGGTTTTAGTAATTGACAGATACTAATAGTGATTCAAGATTCTCACAGTAGGTAGGACAACAGATTATCTCTATCAAAGTTATGCCTAAATGTCTCTCGACCTACTTAAGCATTTAATTACCTAATCCTCTCGGACTTAGGGAATTTATATTTACTAACCAGACTTTACCTCAGGTTAATCAACCTTGTTACAACGTTGATTATTAAATGGAAGTTTAGTGTTTCCAAGTCCCTGTCAATAATTCACTTCCAACTATATTTGATTTCTTATCTCAAACAAATCAAAGCAGGTGTTATCTATCGTTTGCAACCAATAGACAACAATTAAAATCTCAGAATTATCAAGGAGTCCTATTACCTTTAGAATTGAAAACACATAGCATCTTACCAGAATTAACCCATAGATCCCATAATTTAGGTCAAAGGGATTTAGCCACTCATAATGTAATAAGCGAAACAACTAGACGAATTCATAATTTGAAAGATGAACTTACCACAAGGTGAATAATAACTAGTTATTCTCAGATTAGATCACAATAGAAATCCCAAAATATTGATGAAAATCTCTTCAAAGTTAATTATTTTTCAAGCCAAGAAACTATAGAGAAAAATAACAAAATACGTGTGTTCCAAAATTATGGTCAGAACTCCTTTAGAAAACCCTAAACAATACTTTTTATAGTTCAGCCTAAATAAGGAAACAAAATCACAGAGTTTAATAATTCCTCAAATTAGGCGACGACATTCGTGATACCTTATCAGGAGTCTAATGACTTATCACAAATGTCATCAGCTCTTTCTTCAGTTTCAGCACTTCCTGCTTAAGGATGATGATGAATCCTGACAACTTATCAGAAATGTGATAAAATATTAGACAATGTCGCCACTCTCCACCTTATCTCACATATTCTACCTTAGGCTAATGACAAACCTGATGGCTTATCATACTTATGACGGCCTATCACCAAATGTCTTTGCAACTTTTAGCTGAGGTCCATTCTCTGTTTAAGGATGACGGTATATCTGATAACTTATCATAAGGCTGAAGACTTATTAGGAATGTCGTCAGCCACACTTCTCTTCTATTTGCTTCAAATTTCAACTCTTTTGCTTCCATCCCTGTTGGTTCTATTGTATCTTGGCTTCTACTGCAAAATCAAAGATAAAACAATCAAAAATGACAAAATTGCTTAAGATATTGCAATTATTCTCACTTAATAGCCTCAAATGTGTTAGCATCTGCTCACACATCAACACCCTCAACTTAAAATAATTGTTTGTCCTCAAGCAACTCAAACACAACCAAGATGATACAAAGTACATTCGCAGTCAATCATCCATAATATCTCAAAACATATTCACCATCTCCAAGGTTAGTCAATTCAAGAACAACTGTGTATATTATTGAAAAATAACAATGCAACACATAGGAATCAAGATACAGCATTAATTCAGCTATAATAACCATGCATAGACTAGTATTACACTATCCGAACAAGTTAGCAACTAGCAACATATCTGGTGTGCCCTTACAGCAAAGATATCCCCCTTTTCTCATATTAGTAATCATATATGTAACTATAGGGACAATCAAAAAGACACTCACTCCCAGAATGAAGTTCCAATCAATCTATGCCGAATACCATAGGCTTGCCCTTATTTTCATTACCAAGATCTTCAAACAAGTTAGCTAAGATCACTATAGGTCTTCTCTTTGGCTTGTAATACAGGCTAGGGCTTGGTATGATACTTGATGATATTTAAAGTAACCAAGCCTCCTTGACACTACACTAGCTTTTGGGGTTTCACTCATTAACCTTTTTCTATTCTTATCTTTTCTTGATCACACTTATTTAGGATGGGTGCGTTCTTTTCCACAATCACTTATTATTTTTCACAACTTTTTTGTTTCTTTCTCTTTTCCACCTCACCCCATTTTTTATTCTTTTCTTTTATTCTACTTTTTTTCATACTCATTCTGTATCACGCATCCCTATGATAGCCACCCTCAACTTAGGCCATTTTCCTAAGTCAAGGTGCATAGTGTCCAAGGAGGACCAGGGCCAAAATAGGTTCATTGTGATATAAACAGGAAGGTGACAGGTGTCATAAATAGAAACAGGCTAAGAAGGCTCAAAGCAGGGATCAAGGGATATTCTACATATAGGGAAGGTTATTTAGGCTAAAGGTGAGCTAATATCAAAATGGCCTATAATCCTTTCCTAACCCCTATCCTTCAACCTAGGTAAGACTAACCGGGAAAGTTCTAGATTCAACATATAATAGAAACTAAGTAAGATCTCACACGCACATGGCACACAAATATATCACAAGTTACTACTCGTTCAGTTCATGCAGCAGTTTAGTACTGATTATTTCATCACTAGAACTAATGTCATACAAAGATGCACAGTGGTCACATATAAATGCATATCACACAGTTATAAAATAGACCATTGAAGAGGTATTCAAAAATCAACAAAAATATGTTAACTGCCTAAGGTACTTGTATTTCTCCTTGTCAACTATAATATTTTACAATAAAACACAATACGCCTAAACATGTCAGCTACTAAGAACAAGACTCCGGGGAAAAGAGGCACAGCAACAAAAACACCAAGAGGACATCAACACCCACAAGTAGCCCCACCCTTAACTTAAAATCATGCAATATCCCCAATGAGTCAAACCAAAACAAGAGAGTTAGAAACATACCTTTGGCACCATGGGTGCGATGATCTGATGTCAATCATATAATACGAATACAAATAACAAAATACATTGGGTTGCCCCCCAAGTAGCACCTGATTTAATATCATGGTACAACCCAACTCAGCTTTTTCCTCCACCTTGAGGATAAGAGCTTCACCCCCAACATAGAGTCCATCTTCCTGCCTCGATCATAGGGGGTGGTATGAAAATTAAGAAGTCAATTAATGGATTAAGCGTGGCAAACCACTTGGCCTTAAAGTGAGGTGTGTTTTTATGTTGCTTATCAAGTGTAAAATAAAGAATATAGGATTCTTGTTCCTCATCTTCACACTCTTCCACTATTTTAGATGATTCTACAAACAAGATATCATCAAAACATAATGTGGGAAAATGCTTCGATTAAGGCCCAACTAATTCTATTTCAAAATTTACACTATCTACTACACACTCACTTTTATTCACCTTCTCAATGTTAGTCTCAAGATCAAGATGACAATCGAGTGATTGTGATTCTTGAGTTTTCTCCTCAAATTGGCTAATGTCTTGCTCATATTCTTCTTTGTTTAGCCACTGTAAACATGGTGTGAGTGGTAACTCCTTTAGCTCTGCCCATAGCTATTTTTGATTCTTTAAAATTCATTTCATTAATTTGTTCGCTTGAATCATGACAGCTCACATATCTTCAGTATGATCACTTTGACCACAAGCCAAACACCAAGTTACAGTAAGTAGGATAGTATCAGTATCATATTGTGAAGGTCTAGTTCATGCACTTCCAGGTAAATCTGGACAACAAGCCTCAAAATACGGTCCCCCACAATAATAACAAGAATCGTCACAAGAATTGTCATCACTCAAAAAAAATATCTTTTCGGGCTGACATCTAAAGAAAGGTGTGATAAAAATAAACGAAAATAAAAAAAATAAACTAAGCAAATATTTACAAGTTTGAATTCAAGCAAGTAAACTAAATTCCAAACCAACTCAATACGCTAAATTGTTCCCCGGTAATGGTGCCATTTTTGATAACGCTCAACTTACAAGTCAATTTAGTACAAGGAGGTTGTCGTCAATATATTTATCCAACTTTTGGAGTCGGGGTCGAATCCACAAGAAACAATATGAGTGGTGATTAAACTAATTTTAAACTATAGCTACAAGTTGAATTCAAACAAATGATATGAATAGATAAAATACGGGTTTTGTAGATTAGCCAATAAATGTTGGTCACTTTAGTTTTAATGTTTGTAATCAAGAGGTTATGGAAAACAAGAATTATGTTCACTATGGGTTCTAGTACTTGACAAATGCTAATAGTGATTCAAGATTCGGACAGTAGGTAGGATAACAGATTATCTCTATCAAAGTTATGTCTAAATGTCTCTCGACCTACCTAAGCATTTAATTACCTAATCCTCTTGGACTTAGGGAATTTATATTTACTAACCAGACTTTACCTCAGGTTAATCAACCTTGTTACAGCATCGATTATTGAATGGAAGTTTAGTGTTTCCAAGACCCTGTCAATAATTCTTTTCCAACTATATTTGATTTCTTATCACAAGCAAATCAAAGTAGGTGTTATCTATCATTTGCAACCAATATACAAAAATTAAAATCTCAAAATCACCAAGGAGTCCTATTACCTTTAGAATCAAAAACACATAGCATCTTACCAAGACTTAACCCATAAATTCCATAAATCGGGTCAAAGAGATTTAGCCACTCATAATGTAATAAGCGAAACAACTAGACGTATTCATAATTTGAAAGATGAACTTACCATAAGATGAATAATAACTAGTGATTCTCAGATTAGATTATAATAGAAATCCCAAAATATTGATGAAAATCTCTTCAAATTTAATTGTTTTTTAAGCCAAGAACTAGAGAGAAAAATAACAAAATACGTGTGTTCCAAAATTATATTCAGAACTTTTTTAGAAAACCCTAAACAATACTTTTTATAATTCAGCCTAAATAAGGAAACAAAATCATAGAGTTTAATAATTCCTTAAATTAGGCGACGACATTCATGACACCTTATTAGGAGTCTGACGACTTATCACAAATGTCGTCAGCTCCCTCTTCAGTTTTAGCACTTCCTACTTAAGGATAACGATCCATCCTGATGAGTTATCCAAAATGTGATGACATATCAAACAATGTCGCCACTTCTCTACCTCAGCTCATATGTTCTGCCTTAGGATAATAACAAACTTGATGGCTTGTCACACTTATGACGGCCTATCACCAAATGTCGTCATAAATTTCAGTTGAGGTCCATTCTCTGTTTAAGTCTGATGGTATATCTGATAACTTATCACAGGGATGACGACTTATCAGGAATGTCGTAACCTACACCTCTTCTATTTGCTTTAGATTTCAACTCTTTTGCTTTCATCCCTGTTGGTTCTCTGGCATCTTGGCTTCTACTGCAAAATCAAAGATAAAACAATCAAAAATGACAAAAGTTTCTTAATACCTTGCAATTATTCTCAGTAAAAGCCTCAAATGTGTTAGCGTCTTCTCACACATCAGTTACGATAACCTTCCACAATTTTAGACTTAGATTTATACATGAACCTTAGGTTTGTTTGTACATGCTTAAACTTGTGACTTTTTAGATTATCATTTCATATCAATGTTTCTATGTAAATTTATGCATCTTAGACAGGTTCATTGTACCTCAATTTAGTTTTACATCTCACTATAGTATTTCAATATTTACCACCATATTTAGTATAGTTTATATTTTCATATCTCTCATGCTCAGTATTTTTAAAGTATTGATTGCATACTCATTTGTCATGTATTGTCTTATGATATGGGCTCTGGAACTCAACATTAGCCCCATGATTAGTGTATTATGGTACTCTTCAGTTGTAATTAGTGGTGAGTCCTAATCATCCAAGGATGTCATTTCATTATTTTGTATTTTAGTAATTTATTTTAGCTTCAGACATTTAAATTATCTAGGGATTTGTCCCAACAACTCTTCAAATATTATAGGCATTCGAACATGATTAACTCGTTAGTCAGCTTTAGTAATTCCTTGTTGATCGGGATTATGATTAAAACTAGTTGATTATAATATTTAAAATTCATTCTTGTATTCCAGTTTAGATTCTGCTCAACTTATTGTAACGCCCTGATTTTCTGAATCAGAATGCTACACGGTGCTCATGACCCCAAGGGACCACAAGCTAACCCATGACTGATATTTGTACCTGTACACTGCATAATATACATATATATAACACGCGGAAAACTTGAACATGTAGGCCATAAAGTTCAACTGAAGAGATATAGTAACATCCATGGGGTAATGAATACCCAAATCAACTGAATATAAAACTAAATACTAAATTTGATAGCTAAATCTGACTAAATTTGAAAGCCTCTAAGTACTATTTGAATAAGAAGTTGAAGGAGCATGTCTCCAACTAACTCCATAAAACTGAACTGAAGTAATAAATGAATAAATCAAATCATATTATCCTCGGATGGATGAGGAATCACTGCAACACTGCAACTGGAAAGCTACTACTGGTCTAGAACTCGTGACTCTGGACCTATGGTGTAACATGAAAAGAAAGCACCATAGCGCAAATGCATCAATACAACTGGAGTACTGAGTATACAAGTGAGGTAGGCTAATGCAAATGGTTTACGTGCATGAATAATGCTAACTGACTGACTGATATGAACGTAAGAGTACAAACATACATACATAGTAACTAAGATTATGAGTACGTGGTAGCTAAATCAGTACGCTAATACATGACTTGAACTGTAGTTCTGATAACATGAGCGACCCTGTCTGACAGTCCTAAATCTAGTAGAACTCTCTGAGTGCTATAACTAAATTTGACTGTATCTAACAGTCCTGGTATACTGATATTTGAAGAACTGTCTGAGTTCTTTTACTGAGACTGATACTAAAACTGTGGGAGGTAGTTGTTTAACCGACATGCCTCATGCATACCATTACGGCTAAGCTGGGGTCCAATCTCTGCCCCAACTGGAGGGGTGTCAATACCGCACCACTGGTAAGGACAGTTGTGAGTGACCCTTATATGGAAGGTACTCAAAGTGAGAACGGTGGGACCCTAAACTGACAGGTTAAGCCTCCTCATCAACCCTAATCTGACAGGTTAAGATGTCTTAAACTACTCTAGCTACGTAGTTCTTGAACACAAGGATGACTGCTAAGAATAACACCCTAAACTGGGAGCTGAGTTCCCATCCTTGGGTTCACTCGGTGCTAACTTCTACTCCCATCTGAAGGGACTGAACATGATTCAACTGGCTGTACATGGACTAAATAACTGATATCTGTTGACTGATAGAGTAGTACTATTATCTGAGAGTTAATAGAGATCATGAGATTTTTGATGTTTCCTGAGTCACATGACTGACTAAGTTCTATAGAGTATAGCTTGACTAAGATTTATCGTGGCATATGACATGGATCTAGGCACACAACTATATTTTTTGGGTACGAATACCCCCAGGACTCTATAGAAGGAAACTGGCACACATGACATGACTTGATCACACGATTAGAGTCCATAATTCATAATATTATAAGTAGGGGATAGTATACTTCATGTATTTATTCACATCTCAACATGGTAGGGAGAGCATGGATACATTTTGTGTATATAATTCATATTTCCATTATCACACATGCTTCATACCACAACAACAACAACACATAAATAGCATGGAAATTCATATGTAAGTGTATAGCTAATATGGACTTGTCATTTAGATATCATGGAATCATGTAATTATGGGTTTCTAGCATCCTAGGCATTTTATCAAACACCTTGAATGAATTCTTTAAATCATAGGTGGATTTCATACTTGCATCACATCAAACCACCTAAAGTTCATGTTTTTCAACTAACAACCACATATATTTCATGAAAACATCTTTAGATATCATTTTGAAAATTAAACAACAATCATCAACCTGTACATGCTTATATCACCACAAAAAAGTTTACAAAATAACATTTAAAAACATGGTTCTTAAGATCTATGAACGGATTGGATCCATAGATGAACACTACGCATACCTTAGATTAAGAATTCGTGGAATCTACGTTTGAATTTGCTTGAAGCTTGAAACCCCAATGGAAACCCTAGACTTGTTCTTGACTATTCTTGAGTGAATTTTGATAAAATTAATGTAAATGGCTTCTTTGGGGCTTGAATACCGTGTTTAAAGAATATATATAGGGTTTTGGGAAGTTACCATATTGCCCTTGAGGAGTTTAAAATAAAAACTGAAAACTACACAAAATTTATCCCGATTTAGGACCCTGGCGTGACGCGGAGCTTGGTAAAATGAAAATTATTGCGACCTGGAAGCTTGGCGCAAAGCGGGGATATTGTGGAGGATTTTTGGAAATTAACGAGTGCCATTTTGGTTTCGGGCGCGATGAGCCATGCACTGAAATGCCATTCGTCTTGCAGCAGAAACTTAAAATAGCCATAACTTCTTCACCGGGAGTTCGTTTTAGGCGAATTTGTTATTGGCGGAAAGCTTATTAAATTATATATCCGTTGGTAGGTCATGGGATCAAAAATTCTTAGTATAATGAGAGATATTCTGCTTTGAGTTTCACGATACCAATATCTTTCTCAAGAATTCAATCGGTAAGGAATGTTTTGATTCGCACAATAGCTAAGACATATTTGAGACCTTAATTCACATCAACCTTGATCATGAAACTACCAAGGAACCATGATGTACTATGCATGAGCTTGAAACATGGAGCTAATAATGAGTTGGATTTTTTGGTGTATTATAATATCTCCCCCTTGGGAACATTCATCCTCGAATGAGACTTAACTGAGAGGGAAGAATGAGACAAGCCGAACATGAAATGAACATAAAGGACTGAAACATGATCTCATGACTGACATGCTAAACATACTTAACTCATGCATATCTGATGCATGGATAATTGGTACATGGATGTGTGACTGAGCAATCTAATAAACTGAGCTTCTCAAGATGAGAATGCATATCTGATGCATTACCTTATAATTGAACTGATGCATGAATGCATGAATGAGTATGCAACGGTAATAGATACCAAGTTTAAACTGGGGACATGAATATGAAACTGAATAAGCTTAAGGAGAACTGTTACCTTGATCTTGATCTGAATTTGCAAGGAAGAGGTGAGGATACTTGGTACGCTTATCTATTTCTGTTTCCCAAGTATCTCCCTCATGAGACTGATTTTGCCAATGAACCTTAACTAGAGGGACTTCTTTGTTCCTTAATCGATGAGTCTAATAGTCTAAGATTTCGACTAGAATCTCTTCATAAGAGAGGCTTTTCTGAATGTCAATGCTCTGAAAAGGGACTACAACTGTTGGGTCACCTATGCACTTCTTAAGCAAAGAGACATGGAAGACTGGATGAATTGAGGCTGCTAGATCTAAAGGTAATTCTAGCTCATAAGCTACCTTGTCGAAGCGACTGAGAATCCTGAAAGGACCGACATATTGGGGACTGAGTTTCCATTTCTTACCGAACCTTTTCACTCCCTTCATGGGAGAGATCTTAAGCTAGACATAGTCGTTGACCTCAAACTCGAGATCCTTCCTATGAACATCTAGATAAGACTTCTATCAGCTCTGAGAATCTCGGAGTCTCTCTCTGATCAACTAAACTTTCACTAAGGCATCGAATACTAAGTCAGGACCTATGGCCGAGGCCTCACTAACTTTGAACTAACCGATCGGAGATCTACATCTCCTACCATAGAGAGCTTCGAATAAAGCCATCTGAATACTGAAATGATAGCTATTGTTGTATGAAAACTCAATCAAGGCCAAGTGGTCATCCCAACTTCTCTTGAAATCAATTACACACACCCTTAGCATATTTGTAAGAGTCTGAATGGTCCTTTCTGCTTGACCATCTGTCTGAGGCTGAAATGTTGTACTAAGATAAACTTGGGTACCGAGACCCTTTTGGAATGCTTTCCAAAAGTGAGAGGTGAACTGGGTACCTCTGTCTGAGATGATAGATGATGGAACACCGTGTAATCTGACCAACTCCCTGATGTAGAGTTTGGTGTAATCCTCGGCTGAATAGAAGGTATGAACTGGAAGGATATAGGCTGACTTGGTCATTTTATCTATAATGACCCAAACTGAATCATGCTGATGATGAGTTCTAGGCAAACCCATCACAAAGTCCATGTTCACTTCTTCTCACTTCCAAGTAGGAATGGTGAACTCCTGCATGGAACCACTAGGTTTTTGATGCTCTATCTTAACCTGTTGACATGTAGAGCACTTAGCCACAAACTCTGCAACATCACTCTTCATCCTACTCCACCAATAAATCTTCCACAAATTGCGGTACATCTTAGTGGCCCCTGGATGGATGGAGTATCGTGCATCATGTTCTTCTGCAAGAATTCATTGCCTGAAGTCATCTACACCTGGAACACAAAAACAACCCTGACAACGAAGAACACCATCTCCCCCTTTGGAGAAAACCTGAACTTTCTGATTCTGAACTGACTTTTTCAGCTTGACAAGGCTAGGATCCATGTCTTGCTTTTCTTTTACCTTGGAAACTAGAGATGACTCTAAACTACTCTGAACACATACACCACTCTCTGAAGAGTTGACAAAGCGAATGCCTAGTCTGGCAAGCTAATGGATTTCCTGAGCTATCTTTTTCTTGCTATCCTTAACGTGAGAAATACTACCCATGGAGAGTCTACTGAGAGCATCGGCCATAATGTTGGCCTTGCCTGGATGATAAAGGACTCTCATGTCATAGTCCTTCAAGAGATCTAACCACCTTCTCTAATAAAGATTGAGATCTTTTTAAGAAAAGACATACTGGAGACTTTTATGATCTATGAAGTCGTCTACATGAACTCCATAAAGATAATGCCTCCAAATCTTCAAGGCAAAAACTACGGCTGCTAACTCAAGATCATGAGTAAGATAATTCTTCTTATGGGGCTTTAATTGCCTAGAGGCGTAGGCTATGACCTTACCATGCTGCATGAGGACACAACCTAAACTCACTCTGGATGAATCACAATATACTACGAACCCATCTGAACCATCTGGAAGAGGTAGAACTGGAGCTGTAGTAAGTCGAGCCTTCAATTCCTGAAAACTCTTCTTGCATGAATCTGACCACTAAAACTTAACCTTTTTCTGAGTCAATCTGGATATAGGAGTTCCAATAGAAGAAAATCCCTCGACAAACTATCTGTAATAGCCAGCCAGACCCAAGAAACTCCTGATATCTATTGAGATATGGGTCTGGGCCAGTTTCTTACCACTTCAATTTTTTGAGGATCTACTTTAATGCCCTCACCGAAAATAATATACCCAAGGAATACTACTGATCTTATCCAAAACTAGCACTTACTGAACATGGCAAATAACTGATGATTTATGAGGGCCTGAAGAACAATTCTGAGATAGTCTGAATAATCATGCTCAGTGTAAGAATAGACCATAATATCATCTATAAACACTATGACGAATATGTCTAAGTACTGTTTGAACACACGATTCATCAAGTCCATAAAAGTTGTAGGGTCATTGGTTAGACCAAAGGACATAACTAAAAATTCAAAGTAACTATACTGAGCATGGAAAGCTGTCTTCGGGATGTTACATTCTCTAACTCTGAGCTGATGATATCTTGATCTGAGGTCTATCTTGGAGAAATAACTGGCACCCTGAATTTGGTCGAACAGATCATCTATTCAGGGAAGTGGATACCTATTCTTGACCATAACTTTGTTGAGCTAATGATAATCAATACACATCCTGAGAGAACTGTATTTCTTGTGCACAAATAAGACTGGCACACACTATAGGGATACACTGGGCCTGATAAATCCCTTATCTAAGAGATCCTTCAACTGATCTTTCAATTCCTTAAGTTTTGCTGGTGCCATTCTGTATGGCGGGATAGAGATAGGCTGAGTATCTGGGAGAAGGTCTATAAGGAAGTCTATTTCCCTTTCAGGAGGAATGCCTAGAAGATCTTTGGGAAAGATATCTGAATATTCACTAACCACTGGGACTGATTCGAGACTGGGAGATTCAGAACTGGAATCTTTAACATGCACGAGATGATACACATACCCCTTAGAAATTAATTACCTTGCACAGAGGTAGGAAATAAGATAACCCCTAAACGCTGAAACACTACCCTTCCACTCTAGGGCGGGCTCATTCAAGAACTAAAACTGAACTATCCTATTACTGTAGTTGACTATGGCATAGCAGGAGTGAAGCCAATCCATGCCGAGAATGACATCAAAGTCCATCATCTCTAACTTAACTAAATCTGCTGACGTGGATTTTTGAAATATCATAATCGGGCAGTTCCTGTATACCCACCGGGCTATGTGGTTTTGCCCACTAGGGTAAAGACTGAAAAGGGCTTTGCTAAAATCTCAAGACTAATTTTGAAATTGCCTACTATGTATGGAGTAACAAAAAACAAGGATGCGCTTGGGTCTAGCAAAGCAGAAACATGAACATGGAAAATTTGTAACTTACCAGTAATGAAATCAGGAGAATTTTCCTAATCTTGTCAGGTCTGAAGAGCATAGATTCTATTTGGACGTTGCCAACTAGTAGCACTGGAAGTGGCACCCTGCTGGTTCGGGTGATCAGATTGAGCTGTAGAATGAATTTGCTAACCTTGAAGACATGACTGCGGACACTCTCTAATCCTATGGCTTGGCTTGCCACAACCAAACCAGGCATCACTACCGGTTCTGCAAATACCCTTGTGGTTCTTACCATAAGCCTGACAAAGGAGATTTGTTCGAGCACTGCTAACACTATCCTGAGATTTAGAGCCTGGCATTTTATCTCTGCTGCCATCTTTGAATTTTGGCACTGGGGCACTAGTAGAGGAAGGAGATGGAGCTACTAACTTAGGACAAAATTGTGAACGATTCCCTCCTTCTAATTTGGGCTGAGCAAAACTAAAACTGCCTGATTTTGCTCTCTTGTTATGCCTCTCTCTAGTCCTAACCTTCTTCTCCTCTATCTGCTGAGCATAGGTTATGAGTCTAGATAAGGTCATATCACTATTTAGCATCACATATCTACACTCATTCACCACGCTATCGTTCACCCCTAACACGAACTTGCTCATTTTAGCCCTATTATCTGCAACTACATGAGGGGCATACCTGGCTAGCTGAATAAATCTGAGAGAATACTCCCTAGCCGTTATATTTCCTTGCCTGAGGTTGATGAACTTAAGAACTTTAGCTTTCCTCAGCTCTTGGGGAAAGAATTTGCCTAAGAAAGCCGTGACAAATTCCTCCCACCCAATGGGACCTGTGTCATCTACCCTTCCGAACTTCTACTATTTGTACCAAGTGTGAGCCACATCTTGCAACTAATATGCGGTTAACTCAGCACTCTGAATAGAAGTAACACCCATGATGTCAATGACCTTCTAAACTTGGTCAATAAACTCTTGAGAGTCTTCATCAGACTTAGACCCATGGAAAGAAGGAGGGTTCATTCGGGTAAAGTCCCGAATCCTAGCTGCTGCAGAATTTTGCCACTGGATTGGCTGAAATAGCTGCTGGCCTTTCATTTTGGGCATCCATAGACTGAGCAAGTGTGGTGAATGCAGCTCTTAACTCTGCATGATAAACATGTTCATCCAAAGGATCTTCGGGCTAAGGAGCTGGCTAGTTTATTCTCTTTGGGGCCATATTCTGAAACAAGAGAAGAACGAATTAGACTGGGAGTTTAACTTGAAATTATGTTCACTAGCACGACATGAATACTAAAAGAAGGAAAACTATTCCTAAAACATCTTATAGCCTCCTGTACATAAATGTGGCGCATAACACACCCATTTACAAGACTCTACTAAATGCTGCTTTCAGAATTCCTAGGAATCTATTGAACCTTAGGCTCTGATACCAAGTTTGTAACACCTCAATTTTCTGAATCAGAATGCTACACGGTACTCATGACACTGAGGGACCACAACCCAACCCATGACTGATTTTTGTACCTGTACACTGCATAATATACATATATATAACACACAGAAAACCTGAACATGTAGGCCATAAGGTTTAACTGAAGAGATATAGTAACATCCATGGGGTGATGAATACCCAAAACAACTGAATATAAAACTGAATACTAAATCTGATAACTAAATCTGACTAAATTTGAAGCCTCTAAGTACTGTCTAAATAAGAAGTTAAAGGAGCATGTCTCCAACAAACTCCGTAAAACTGAACTGAAGTAATAAATGAATAAATTAAATCATACTGTCCTTAAATAGATGAGGACTCACTAGAACATTATGACTAGAAAGCTGCTGCTAGTCTGGAACTCGTGGCTCTGGATCTATGGTGTAACATAAAAAGAAAATAGCAGAAATGCATCAGTGCAACTGAAGTACTGAGTATACGAGTGAGGTAGGCTAATGCAAAGGGTTTACATGCATGAATAATGCTAACTGACTGACTGATATGAACATAAGAGTACAAACATACATACATAGTAACTAAGATCATGAGTATGTGGTAGCTAAATCTGTACACTAATATATAATTAGAACTATAGTTCTGATAACATGAGCGACCGTGTCTGACAGTCCTGAATCTGGTAGAACTCTCTAAGTCCTATTCTATAATTGGATTTGACTGTATCTAACAATCTTGGTATACTGATATCGGAAGAACTGTCTGAGTTATTTTACTGAGACCGATACTAAAACTATGGGAGGTTGTTGTTTAACTGACATTCCCCATGTATACCATTATGGATAAGCTGGGGTCCAATCTCTACCCCAACTGGAGGAGTATTAATATCACACCACTGGTAAAGACAGTTGTGACTGACCCTTATCTGGAAGGTACTCAAAGTGAGAACGGTGGGACCCTAAACTGACAGGTTAAGCCTCCTCATCAACCCTAATCTGACAGGTTAAGATGTCTCAAACTACGCTAGCTACATAGTTCTGGAACACAAGGATGACTGCTAAGAATGACACCCTGAACTGGCAGGTGAGTTCCCATCCTTGGGTTCACTTGATGCTAACTTCTACTCCCATCTGAAGGGACTGAACATGATTCAACTGGCTGTACATGGACTGAATAACTGACATCCGTTGATTGAAAAATTAGTACTATTATCTAAAAGTTAACAGAGATCATGAGATTTCTAATGTTTCCTGAGTCACATGACTGACTAAGTTATATAGAGTATAGCTTGACTAAGATTTATCGTGGCACATGACATGGCTCTAGGAACACAGCTATATTTTTTGGTTATAAATACCCCCAGGACTCGATAGAAGGAAACTGGCACACATGACA
>NC_061121.1:164844475-164891269 GCF_002878395.1 Capsicum annuum
TATAAATACCCCCAGGACTCGATAGAAGGAAACTGGCACACATGACATGACTTGATCACAAGATTAGAGTCCATAATTCACAATATTATAGGTAGGGGATAGTATACTTCATGTATTTATTCATATCTCAACATGGTAGAAAGAGCATGGATACATTTTGTGTATATAATTCATATTTCCATTATCATACATGCTTCATGCCACAACAACAACAAAACATAAATAGCATGGAAATTCATATGGAAGTGTATAGCTAATATGGGCTTGTCATTTAGATATCATGGAATCATGTAATTATGGGTTTCTAGCATCCTAGGCATTTTATCAAACACCTTGCATGCATTCTTTAAATCATAGGTAGATTTCATACTTGCATCACATCAAACCACCTAAAGTTCATGTTTTTCAACTAACAACCACATATATTTCATGAAAACATCTTTAGATATCATTTTAAAACTTAAACAACAATCATCAACATGTACATGCTTATATCACCACAAAAAAGTATACAAAATAACATTTAAAATCATGGTTCTTGAGCTATATGAACGGATTGGATCCATAGATGAACACTATTCATACCTTAGGTTAAGAATTTGTGGAATCTACGGCTGAATTTGCTTGAAGCTTGAAACCCTAATAGAAACCCTAGACTTGTTCTTGACTGTTCTTGACTGTTCTTGAGTGAATTTTGATAAAATTAATGTAATGGAATGCTTTGGGGCTTCAATCCCGTGTTTAAATAGTATATATAGGGTTTTGGGAAGTTACCATATTGCCCTTGAGGAGTTTAAATAAAAACTAAAAACTACGCAAAATTAATCCCAATTTAGGGCCCCTGCGGGATGCGGAGTTTGGTAAAATGCCAATTATTGTGACCTGGAATCTTGAAGTGAAGTGGGGCTATCGCAGAGGCTTTCTGGGAATTGAAGAATGCCATTTCGGCCTCCGGCGCGATGCGCTATGCACTGAAATGGCATTCGTCTGCAGCAAAAACTTAAAATAGCCATAATGTATTCATCGGGTGTCCATTTTAGGTGAATTTGGTATCAACCGAAATCTTATTAAATTATATATCCATTGGTAGGTCATGGTATAAAAAATTCATAGTTAATGAGAGATATGCTTGTTTGAAGTTGATGATACCAATATCCTTCTCAAGAATTCAATCGGTAAGGAATGTTTTGATTCACACAATAGCTAGGACATATTTGAGACCTTAATTCACATCAACCTTGATCTTGAAACTAACAAGGAACCATGATGTACTATGTATGAGCTTGAAACGTGGAGCTAATATTGAGTTGGATTTTTTGGGGTATTACACTAATATATATATAACTCTTAGTGATATGATAGGTCATGGATTATCTTGGGGTCACCTGGGGCTCTAAGCACCATGTGGTATCTAGGTTTTGGTCTCAAGTTGTAACAAATTTTGTATTAAAGCATTCGGTTTAAAGTGTCCTAGGGTGTTTTAAAGTCATATTAAGTAGAGTCTTATTCATGGGTGTGAAGCACGCCATATTTATGAGGAAGAGGCTACAAAATATTTTAAGAATATCTCACTTCTTTCATGTTTATAGCATGTGATAGAGTATGAACTCTATTTAGTCTCCTTATAATTTAAAGTCTATGTGTTTACATAAAATACCTCCAAAAAGAGTCAATGGATGAAGGATTGGAAATGGTAACTAACAGGTTCTGCTAGCTCCAATTAATACCCTAAATGAGCAAGTCTCTTATGTCAAATTTAGGGTTGTTTGTCAAGTTCTTGATTAGTTCATTACTAACAATGTCAATTAGCAAGTTGATGCACCTATAAATCCAAAAAGGAATTTAGTTGCTATGAGAGTCAGGGACTTTACTTGAATAAATCCTCCAGAGTTACATGGTTCAAAGGTGGAGGAGGATCCACAAGATTTCATTAATAAGGTCTAGAAGATCATGTTGATCATTGGCTTTACTCCAGTTGAGAGTATAGGTTTAGTTTCATATCAGTTGAAGGAGTAGCTCAGACTTGGTTCAAATAGCGGAAAGAGTATAGACCAGTTGATGCAGGCCTAGTTGATTGGTATAAGTTCATGGATGCTTTTATAGATATGTTCTTTACTCATGAGTTGAGTGAAAGGGAGGTTGAGTAGTTCATAAATTTGAAGCAAGGAAACATATTTGTGAAAAAATGCTCTTTGAAGTTTACTCAACTCCAGAGAAGCCAAGGGCTCAAATAAGTAAGTTTGTTTTAGGTATGGTAGAGCCAGTGGTCAAGGAGTATAGGACCACTATAATTATTGGTTATATGGACATCTCCAATCTTATGACTTATGCTTAGTAGATAATGAAATAAAGATAACAGAGAAAGAAAGAAAGTTTAAGAAGGCTGGAATAGGTAACTAAGACTATTCTAAACAGAATTTGGCAATGGAAGTCACTCTTTGTATCCCAAATATATTTATCCCTACCACTATCATATTCCAGTGTTCTATCTCCCAGGCCCAGGCAGGATAAACAAGGTAGAGCATCAGGCTCTAAATCTTATAATAGTGCTTTCAGTGATCATACCTTCCTAACTTATAAGAAGGGCATGAGAAACTACCCTAGAGAGTGGTTGATAAGTAGGGGTAGATGTTTTAGTTATGGAAAGCTAGGTAATAGACTCTGAGATTGTCTGTCAGCCAAGAGGAGTGACATTAGTGGTTGTACTCAGGCTACCTCCTTTAAAGCTCCATTAGGTCTCCGTACCCATCAATGTTCCTTATCTAGTGTATGTGGTGGGAAGCACCAAAATAAGTTCTATGCTTTGTAGACTTGATAGGATTTTGAGGGTTCCACTAATGTAGTCATAGGTATAGCATGAGTCTTTCATACAAATGTATATGCATTGTTAGATTCAAATCCATACTTTTATTCATGACTCTTTATATTGAAGTATATTTTGGTGTTAGTCCCAAATCCATTTTTAGTCTCTACACCTATTGGCAACTTAGTTATATCTAAATAGGTACATATAAATTGCCATAGTTTCTCATAAAATCACCATAATCGATCTTGCAGAGTTAGAGATGACTAATTTTGATGTCATTCTTTGTATGGATATGGTTATGTTCCTTTTATGCCTTAGTCAATTGTAAATCCAAAGTCATTAAGTTTTAGTTTCCAAATGAACCAATCTTAAAATAGAAGGGTAGTAATTCAATGTCTATAGATCGGTTAGCTGTTACTTTAAGTCCAAATAAAAAGTTATAAGGGTTGCATCTACCATCTAGTTTGGGTTAATGACTCTAAGTTTGAAACCCCAACTCTTTGAAGTGTTTACTAAAGATCTACCTAGAGTCCCAGATATATACTTTAGAATAGACCTTTTTATTGATACCCATCCTACCTCAATTCCTACATAAAGAATGCTTCTAAACAAGCTTAAGGGATTAAAAAAGGGATTAATTACCTCTTAGTCAAAGGTTTCACCAGACTCAACATCTCTTCATAGGGTGCTCCAGTTCTTTTCATGGTTAACAAATATGGTTTCCTCAAAATGTGCATCGATCACTATTAGTTGAACGAAGGCATAGTCAAAAATAAGTATCTCATTCCTAGGATTAATGAATTGTTTGACAAGCTTTAGGGTGCCAGTTGTTTTCCAAAGATAGACCTCAGATTTTCCAACTATAAGCTAGAGATAGAGAGTGTCGCATTCTAATGATAGCCTTCAGAACTCAGTATGGTCACCATGAATTTGTTGTTATGTATTTTGGACTAACATATGCTCCTACATCTTTCATAGTCTTGATAAACAAAATGATTAAGTAGTACTTTGACATGTTAATTGTTTTTATTCATCTTCATTAATTCTATGAGTAGATGAACATGCAGACCATTTGAAAATTGTCTTACAAACTCTCAAAGTCACAGTTATTCACTAATTTTAGAAAGTATAAATTTTGGCTAAAATCAGTAGCATTTTTTGGTCACATCATTTCTAGTGATGTTATTTATGTTTATCCTCAAAAGACCAAAGCAGTTAGGAACTATCCTAGACCTATCTCTCCATCAGACATCAGGAGTTAGATGGGCTTAGCTAGATGGGCTTAGCTAGATACTACAGATAGATTGTATAATTATTTTCCTCTATTAATTCTCATATATCCATACTAACTCAGAAGAATGTGAAATTTCAGTGGTATAACACTAACAAGAGAAGTTTTTAAGAGTTGAAGACTCGACTCACTTCTGCTCCAGTTTTGACTCTACCAAAGGATACATAGAGGTTTGTTATTTATTGTGATGCCTATAGAGTTGGCCTAGGTTTTGTATAATGCATCATCATAAGGTTGTTGCTTATGCCTCTATATAACTCAAACCTTATAAGAATAATTACCTAACTAGTGATCTTGAGTTGTCAACAATTGTCTTTCCCTTACAGATTTGGCGGCACTATCTTTATGGAGTTCATATGGATGTATTCATTTATCACAAGAGCCTTTAGTATGTGTTCAGCCAAAAGGGCCTAAATCTTCATCAAAAGAGAAAGCTAACATTATTAAGAAATTATGATATGGGTGTTTTGTACCATCTGAGTAAAGCTAATATAGTGGTTAACATTCTTAGCAAGCTTTCTATGGGTATTGTTTTTCATGTAAAGGATGGAAAAATAATTAATTATTAATGTTCACGGACTTGCTAGATTGGGAGTTGAGTTACATGACTCAATCAAATATAGTGTCACATTCAGAATGGTTCAAAATTTTTGCTAGTGGCGAAGGTAAAGACAAATCAAGACAGCAATCTTATTTTTCTAAAAGTAAAGGAATTGGTCTAACACCATTAACTTGATGTTTTATCCTTAGAGTAAGTGGGTGCTCTTCCTTGTCAAGACCAATTATGTGTTCTAGATATAGATGACTTAAAATAATAGATGTTGATAGAAGATTATAATTCCTGATATTCCATTCTCCTATGTGCCACTAAGATGTGTCATGACCTATAAGAACTCTATTGGTAAAAAGGTTTAATACCCTAATCGTTCCTTAAGCCTAAATCTATCTTTTGAGTGGATAGGGGTGGATTCCAAAGTGATTAATGTTCATATTATTTTTTATTTCTCTAATTTCTACTTTCCAACATGTAGAGAATTGAATAAGGTTTCCATTGATACCAATTTCATCGAAATCCGACATCGGATGAGGAAGTTTTGGTTGTTTTACTAAGTGATGTCGAAATCCCCCAGGCCTGATGGTAGACCAGGAGGACCGCCAAGTACTTGGTGGACCATCATTTGTCCCGTCAAGCCAAGGTATTAACCTCTTTTTCTATCCACCGTGCAATGGCTAAAACGGTGGGCCGCCAGAAATTTGATAGACCATCAAGGGGACCGTCAAGTTGAGGCAGAATGTCCCATTTCTAGCCCTCGAGTGATGAACGATCTGGTGGACCATTAGTTTCCTAACGGATCATCACTTCAACCATCACGTCGAGGAAGAATGTCCCAGTTTTGGCAGTAAAGTGACAGACGATTTGGTGGACCGTCAGTTGCTCTGACTGACCGTCAGTTCGACCGTCACAGACCCCAATCGATAGTTTTTACCTTATTTTTAAAAGGGCATTTTGGTTATTTCCGCCCCTTTTAGTCTTATATATATATATCCAAGTAGAGAAGATCCATTCATTTTCTCTCTAATCACTTCTAAGAAATATCTTGAGAACTAGGGTTTCTCTTTTCCAAATCCAAATCATCTCCAAGAAACTCAAGAATCTTCCATAGATTTCTCCAAGTTGTTCAAGAATTAATTTCTCCAAGTCAAAGGCATCAAAAATCTTAGCCTAAAAGTGCGAAAAATAAGTTCCAATCAAGTCCCTTATTCTCAAATTTATAATCCAAGGTATGTAGGACTTGAACAAGAATATCCTTTCATTCTTGTGCCCAAAGAATTGATTTTTACTATGGCAATTTCATGATCTTTGCAAGTGGGTTTACGCCTAAATTACTTTATTGATGAATTATGAGATTTGAGTTGATTAAGTTTGTTGTTATGATTTATTTACCATCATATTTCTTAAATTGAGGATTTATGCCACGAGATGCATATTGTTATTATGTATTGATGATTTCTAAATGATTTGAGATAAGTGTCATAATTCAAGCTTTTCTATGAAATATTGATTATTGAATATATATATATATATATATATTGATATTTAGGAATGAACATCAAGAATGAGTTGTGATGTCTTCCTAAAGTTTTGACATTTGACATGATTTGATGAGCAATACACTTGATGTTGAGAAAGATTGTTTTGATTTTGAGTGGAGTTAGGAATCCACAGTTTTATATGATTTATAGATGAGATATATTTATGTTTTGGTTTCTATGATAGGCCCATGAGTTGATATTGATTAAGGTGGATTTCCTAACGCATTCTAAGCTGAGTCTGGGAGGAGTATTTAGCACCGAGTGGGAAATGTGGTAATTTCCCAAAACTACGTGCCACCGAAGGATTGATATTGATAATTGTGTACCAGAGGCCGAGTATGGGATTGTGATAACGAAATTGAGGTTGTACTCCCTGGAAAGAGTACAATGTTTTCCCCAATGTGGGGTTCTGTCCTTAGGAGGGAAAAACATTGGACTCCATGCAGCTCATATGGTTTAGTTTATGTCGGTTATAAGAAACTCTCAAGTCCATAATAATCTAAGTTCCTTGAGTTACCGAGTCAATCTAAGTCACGAGTCAAAGAGTTTGAGTATAGTCCAATGATTTAAGAGATTTATGAAGCATGTGTTATTATTGATGATTTATGGAAATTATGTTTCAGGGAATTCAAGCGAAGAGAGTCATTATTGTCAGCACGCATGATTTTATTTTATATTTATGATATTATTTAAAAATATTGCATACACCCCCACATACTCAGTACATTCCCAAGTACTGATTCCCATACTCTTCTGTGTTCTATATTTCCTCGTGATATAGGTTCAGGTACTCAGTCTCAGCAGCGACAGTGATCTTTGAGTACCTTTATCTACATTTCTATAGTTGGTGAGTCCTCATGGTTCGAGGACCTATATCCCCAATTTTGTCTTATTATAAGATGGTTGTTACCTTTCAGTTCAGTACGAGTCAGTTGGGGGATCTTTCCCAATGGCTCCTCAGTCTTATGTAGTAGAGGCTTTGTCATACTAGAGTACCAGTATGTGCAGAACTTCATTATTTTGATTGTACAGGACAGTATCTCTTCATATTCCAGTATGTTCATGGCATGATTATTCCTTCTTGCTCTAGCTTGATTTTTATCGTAGTAAGTTCTGAAAATGATGACAGGCTTAGATGTTTAGCTTGAGGCCACATGTGACCTTAAGAACCATGTGACGTCTCAGAATAGGTTCTTGGGGCGTTACAAGCTTGGAATCAAAGCCTAAGGTTCAAGGAGTCCTAGGGAGTCTGACAAGCCGCGTTACATAGAGTCTTGATCATCAGTGTGTAGCGCGCCATATCTATGAGCAAAAGGCTACGGGGCATTTTAGGAAAAGCTTTTTCTTTCTTTGAAAAGTCTATCGTGCCTATGAATGTTTCTCTCTGCTATTAATTCATGCTCTTTTACAATAGAAAATGCCTCCTCGTAGAGCTCGCAGGAACAACGAACGACCTTAACCCATTGATATTTTAGGTGAGACAGTGTCCCATGCTGAATTCTGTACAGCTTTTTAGGCGCTAGCCCAGGCGGTTATCACCAATGCTTAGGCCAATGTTCAGGCCGCAGTTTTACCTCCACAAGAAGGTAATTCAGTGGTAGCTCAGATTCTCGATTTTATGCGGATGAATCCGCCAGAGTTTTATGGGTCAAGGGCAGATGAGGACCCACAGATGTATCTTCATAAGGTGAATAAGATCACCCAAATTATGTATGTAACAGAAGAAGAAAGTGTGAAGTTAGCTTCCTATCACTTGAAAGATGTTGCTTTTGATTGGGTGGAGATGTAGAGAAAGAGTAGAGAGGAGGATGCCACTCCCATGACTTGGCAGTTATTCCAGGACTCATTTTTAGACTGATTCTTTCCCCTTGAGCTGAGGAAAGCAAAGCTCAAAGAATTTATGAACTTGAGACAGGGCTCTATGATAGTTAAGGAGTATTTTCATAAGTTCAATCAATTATCTAAGTATGCTCCCGGTATGATGGCTGATTCTAGATCTAGTATGAGTAAGTTTTTGGCTGGTGTATCTGGTTATGTTGTGAAAGAGTGTAGGTCTGCTATGCTTAATAGGGATATGGACCTTTCTAGATTAATGATACATGCTCAGTAGATTGAGGCGGACAAGGTAAAAGAGAGAGAAAGAATGAGAGGGAATAAGAGAGTTAGATCAGAGCAGTAGGGGTATGGTCAGACTATATTTCTGAAGGGAAGCACCCTCAGTCCCAAAACTATTCACTTGTGCCAGCGCCTTCATCAGCCAGTGCTCTCATATTTAGAATCAGCAGAAGAACGGTAATAGGTCTACTATGTCCAGGTCCTAGGACAGTGTGAGTAACAAACCTCATCCTCCCCCATGTCTGAAGTGTGGTAGGGACCATCCTGGTGAGTGATTAGTTAATTGAAGGGTTGTTTTGGTTGCGGTAAGTTGGGCCACAAATTCAGGGATTACCCATATGCCAGACAGGAGAGTCGTGATGTTTGTCCCCAGAGTCAGGATATTAGTGCTCCAGCCTCTTTAATTTGTCCTACTCGACCTCATGGTGCCTTGTCTAGTACTGCAGGTGGTCAGCGCCAAAATCACTTTTATGCTATACCACCCTGCCAAGAGCAGGAGGATTCACCAGATGTTGTCACTAGTATGCTTCATGTATTTCATTTTGATGTGTATGTATTGATGGACTTTGGGTCAAGTCTTTCTTATGTGACTCCGTTGGTGGCTGTGAATTTTGAAATTAGTGCTGAAAAGATTCCTGAGCCTTTTCTAGTTTCTACACCAGTGGGTGAATCTGTTGTTTCTAAGCAAGTGTATAAGAAGTGTCCGATCGCTATCCTTAACAAAATTATGTTTGCAGATTTGACTTTGACATTATCCTAGGTATGGATTGGCTTCACTCTTGCTATGCTTCTATAGACTATCGTACCCGTGTAGTCAAGTTTTAGTTTCCCAACGAGCTAGGTTTTGAGTGGTTCAGAAATTTTGTAGCTCCCAAGAGTCATTTTATATCCTACCTTAAAGCTAGGAAATTGATATCTAAGGGTTGTATCTATCATTTGGTTTGATTTAAAGACGCTGAGTCCGAGACTCTGACTATTCAGTCTATTAGTGTTGTCAATGAGTTTCTTGATGTTTTCCCAGAAGATCTCTCAGGGGTACCTCCCAAAAGAGAGATAGAATTCGGGATTGATCTTCTTCCCAATATGCAGCCTATTTTTATTCCTCCGTATCGTATGGCCCCTGCAGAACTTAAGGAGTTGAAGAGCAACTCAGAGATCTTCTAGATAAAGGTTTCACAAGGCCCAGTGTGTCTCCATGGGGCACACCCATTCTATTCATGCGAAAGAAAGATGGTTTATTGCGCATATGCATTGACTATCATCAGCTCAACAAGGTTACAGTCAAGAACAAGTCCCCTCTTCCCAAGATTGATAACCTGTTTGCTCAGCTGCAAGGTGCCAGTTATTTCTCCAAAATAGATTTGAGATCCGGTTATCACCAACTGAAAGTCAGAGAGTGTGATATTCCAAAGATAGCTTTCTATACCCATTATGGTCATTTTGAATTCCTGGTCATGTCCTTTGGGCTAAGAAATGCCCCAACAGCTTTTATGGACCTTATGATTCGGGTGTTCAGACAGTACCTGGATATGTTTGTTATTGTATTCATAGATTATATTCTTGTGTACTCCCAAAATGAAAACGATCATGCAGATCATCTTTGAATTGTCTTTCATACCCTTAGAGATCATCAGTTGTTCGCTAAATTTAGCAAGTGTGAATTTTGGCTAAGGTCAGTTGCCTTTCGTGGTCATATTGTTTCTTCTAAAGGTATTTGAGTTGATCCGCAAAAGGTAGAAGCTGTGAAAAATTAGCCTAAACCTATCTCTCTATCTGATATTAGAAGTTTCTTGGGCCTAGCCAGTTACTACCATCGTTTTGTGGATGGTTTCTCTTCCATTGCTGCTCCTTTAACTCGATTAACCCAAAAGAAAGTTAAATTCCTGTGGTCAGATTCCTGTGAGAAGATTTTGTAGGAGTTGAAGACTCGACTCACTTCATCCCCTATGATGACCCTACCTAATGGTGTAGATGATTTATGGTGTAATGTGATGCTTCAAGAGTTGGTTTAGGGTGAGTGTTGATGCAGGGAGGTAAGGTTATAGACTATACCTCCCGACAGCTAAAACTGCATGAGTAGAATTATCCGATCCATGATCTCAAATAAGCTGCAGTGATTTTTGCCTTAAAAATTTGGAGACACTACCTGTACAGTGTTTATGTTGATGTATTTATGGATCATAAGAGTTTGCAGTATGTGTTTACTCAGAGAGAGTTGAATCTTTGATAGAGGCGATGGTTGGAATTGCTAAAGGACTATGATATGAATGTGCTGTATCACCCGGGCAAGGCCAATGTAGTGGCAGATGCCCTTAGCAGATCATCCATGGGCAGTGTAGCATATACAGAAGAAGATAAGAAGGAGTTGGCCCGCGAAGTGCATTATTTGGCTAGGTTAGGTGTTAGATTTCTTGACTCAGCTTAGGGTAATGTTTGGGTTCAGTGTAGTTCTGAATATTCCCTAGTTTCGAAAATAAAGGAGAAGCAGGATTTGGATTCTCGTTTAGTTGAACTGAAAGGGTCTGTCAAAGACCAAAAGGTGGAGGTTTTCTCCCAAGGGGGAGATGGTGTATTGAGATTTCAAAATAGATTATGTGTGTCTGATGTTGATGATTTGAGGGAGAGAATTATGGCTGAAACGCATGGCGTGTGATACTCTATTCATCCCAATGCTACCAAGATGTACTACAATTTGCTGGAAATTTATTGGTGGAATGGTATGAAAAAGGATATAGCAAAGTTCGTAGAGAAGTGTTCAACTTGCCAACAAGCTAAGATAGAGCACCAAAGACCCGATGGGATGATGCAAGAATTTAGCATTCCTACTTGGAAGTGGGAAGTGGTGAACATGGATTTCGTGACCGGTTTACCTCTTTCTCATCGTCATCATGATTCTATTTGGTTCGTTGTAGATAGGTTGACTAAGTCCGCACATTTCCTGCTAGTACATACATCTTTCACCACTGAGGGCTATGCTAAGTTGTACCTCCGAGAGTTAGTCAGGTTGCATGGAGTTCCGTTGTCTATCATCTACGATAAAGGTATTCAATTTACTTCTCAGTTTTGGAGAGCCTTCCAAAAGGGTCTTGGCACCTAAGTTCACCTTAGCTCCATTTTTCATCCGCAGACAGACGGTCAGGCTGAGAGGACTATCCAGACTTTGGAGAAAATATTGAGAGCATGTGTTCTTGATTTCAAAGGAAATTGGGATTAACATTTGTCATTGATTGAATTTCCGTATAACAATAGTTTTCATGCTAGTATTGGAATGGCTCCATTTGAGGCTATGTATGGTCGGAGGTGTAGATCACCCATAGGTTGGTTTGAAGTAGGTGAGGCTACCGTGATTGGACCTGATGTTGTGTTCGAGGCTATGGAGAAAGTTAAGTTGATTCAGGAGAGGTTGAAGATATCCCAGAGTCATCAAAAGTCGTATCCAGATGTGAGGAGAAGAGCTCTTGAGTTTGAAGTTAATGATTTGGTGTACTTGAAAATTTCACCCATGAAAGAGGTAAAGAGATTTGGAAAGAAAGGAAAGCTTAGTCGCTGTTATTTTGGCCCTTATAGAGTGTTGAATAGTGTTGGGAAAGAAGCTTATGAGATATACTTTCCTACAGAGTTGTCAGCTGTCCACCCTGTCTTCCACGTTTCAATGCTCAAGAACCACATTGGTGAGTCTGTTGTTGTTGATCCGTCAGAAAGCTTTGGTGTGCAGGATAGTCCAGTTGAGATCCTAGATTATCAAGTCCTAAAACTAAGGAACAAGGAAGTTCCCTTGGTTAAAGTTTTGTGATAAAATCAATCAGTCGAGGGCGCTACATGGGAAGCTGAAGTAGACATATAAGCCAAGTACCCTCATCTATTCTCCATGAGTTCAAATCAAGCCAAAGGTACTATTCTTCCTCAATTCAGTTATGCATTCATCTATATGGTTACTCTCTTTATGATTCATGTATTCTGTGCAGTACCCAAAAGTTTAGAGTAAAGTAAGCCCTTTGAGTGGGTCACTTTATCTTTGAGTATTCATTTTTTTCTCTTGTTCATGACCTATATGGAAACATTCGAGGATGAATGTTTCCAAGGGGGAGATAATGCAATACACCAATCGTTCCATAAGCCTAAATCTGTCTTTTGAGTGGATAGGGGTGGCTTCTAAAGTGATAGATGTTTATATTGTGTTGTATTTCTCTAATTTATACTTTCCATCATGTAGATCATTGAATAAGCTTTCCATCGATACCAATTTCATCAAAATCCGACATCGAACGAAGAAGTTATGGTTGTTTTACTAAGCGATGTTGGAATCGCCCAGGCCTGACGGTAGACCTGAAGGACCTCCAAGTCCTTGGTAGACCGTCAGTTGTCCTGTCAAGCCAAGGCAGTAACCCCTTTTTCTGGCCATCGTCCGATGGCCAAAATAGTGGACCGTCAAAAATTTGACGGACAGTCAAGGGGACCATCAAGTCGAGGCAGAATGTCCCATTTCTGGCCCCCGAGTGACTAACGATCTGGTGGACCATCAATTTCCTGACGGATTGTCACTTTGACTGTCACGTCGAGGTAGAATGTCCCAGTTTTGGCACTCGAGTGATGGACGATCTGGTGGACCATCAGATGCTCTGACGGGACCGTCAATTCGACCGTCACAGACCCCGATCGACAGTTTTACCTTATTTTTAAAAGGGCATTTTGGTCATTTCTGCCCCTTTTGGTCTAAGATATATGTCCAAGTAGAGAAGAGCTATTCATTTTCTCACCAATCTCTTCTAAGATATATCTAGAGAACTAGGGTTTCTCTTTTCCAAATCCAAATCATCTCCAAGAAATTCAAGAATCTTCCATAGATTTCTCCAAGTTGTTCAAGAATTAAGTTCTCCAAGTCAAAGGCATCAAAAATCTTAGCCTAAAAGTGCAAAAAATATGTTCCAATCAAGTCTCTTATTCTCAAATTTATAATCCAAGGTATGTGGGACTTAAACAAGAATATCCTTTCATTCTTATGCCCAAAGAATTGATTTTTAATATGGGAATTTCATGATCTTTGCAAGTGGGTTTACGCCCTAATTACTTTATTGATGAATTATGAGATTTGAGTTGATTAAGTTTGTTGTTATGATTTATTTACCATCATATTTCTTAAATTGAGGATTTATGCCATGAGATGCATATTGTTATTACGCATTGATGATTTCTAAATGATTTGAGATAAGTGTCATAATTCAAGCTTTTCTATGAAATGTTGATTATTGAATATATATATATATATATATATATATTGATATTTAGGACTAAACGTCAAAAATGAGTCTTTTGATGTCTTTCTAAAGTTTTGACATTTGACATGATTTGATGAGCAATACACTTAATGTTGAGAAAGATTGTATTGATTTTGAGTCGAGTTAGGAATCCACAGTTGTATATGATTTATAGATAAGATATATTTATGTTTTGGTCTCTATGATAGGCCCATGAGTTGATATTGATTGAGGTGGATTTCCTAACGCGTTCTGAGCTGAGTCTAGGAGAAGTATTTAGTACCGAGTAGGAAATGTGGTATTTCCCCAAAACTACGTGCTACCGTAGGATTGATATTGATAATTGTGGGCCACAGGCTGAGTATGGGATTGTGATAACAAAATTGAGGTTGTACTCCTGGAAAGAGTACAATGCTTCCGCCAATGTGGGGTTCTCTCCTTAGGAGGTCAAAATGTTGGACTCCATGCGGCTCATATGGTTTAGTTTATGTCGGTTATAAGAAAATCCCAAGTCCATAATGATCTAAGTTCCTTGAGTTACCGAGTCAGTATAAGTTATGAGTCAAAGAGTTTGAGTTGATTCCAATGAGTTATGAGATTTATGAAGCATGTGTTATTATTGATGATTTATGGAAATTATGTTTCAGGGAATTCAAGCGAAGAGAGTCATTATTCTCAGCATGCATGATTTTATTTTATATTTATGATATTATTTAAAAATATTGCATACACCCCCACATAATAAGTACATTCCCAAGTACTGATTCCCATACTCTTCTGTATTCTATATTTCCTTGTGATATAGGTTCAGGTGCTCAGTCTCAACAGCGACAGTGATCTTCGAATACCTTCATCTATGTTTCTACAGTTGGTGAGTCCTCATGGTTTGAGGACCTATATCCCTGATTTTGTTTTATTATTAGATGGTTGTTGCCTTTCAGTTCAGTACGAGTCAGTTAGGGAATCTGTCCCAATGGCTTCTCAGTCTTATGTAGTAGAGGCTTTGTCATACTAGAGTACCAGTATGTGCAGAACTTCAGTATTTTGATTGTACAAGACTGTATCTCTTCATATTCTAGTATGTTCATGGCATGATTATTCCTTCTTGCTCTAGCTTGATTTTCATCGTACTGAGTTCTAAAAATGATGACAGGCTTAGAGGGTTAGCTTGAGGCCACATGTTACCTTAAGCACCATGTGACATCTCGGGATAGGTTTTTGGGGCATTACAAAAGGCATGAAAAAGGATATCATAGAATTTTTGTCTAAGTGTCCAAATATCCAAAAGGTTAAGGCTAAGCACTAGAGACCAAGTGGCATGACTCGGAATATCTATAAAGCTACTTTGTAGTGGGATGAGGTGAATATGGACTTCATTATAAGGTTACCTTATACACACCGACAGTATGATTTAATATATTTATTATGGATCAAATGACTTTGTCAGCATATTTCTTGTCAGTTAACACTACAGATTCAACTGAGGATTATGTTAGACTCTATCTTAAATATTTGGTCAATTTTCATGGACTCCCATTGACTATCATTTTAGATAGGGGCACCCAATTTACTTTGCAGATCTGCAAGTCTTTTTAGAAGGGTTTCCATACCCGTGTTTATCTCAACATAACTTTTCAACTATAGGCAAATAGTAAGGCAGGGTGGACCATTCATACATTAGAGGATGTGTTGATGTCTTACATGATAGACTTTAAAGGTAGTTGGGGTAATCACTTACATCTCATTGAGTTTACCCTTAAAAATAGATATCACTCCAGTATTCAAATGGCTTCATTTAAAGCGTTTTATGGTAGGAGGGGAAAATCTCCTAGTTTTTAGTTTAAGGTTGGTGAAGCTACTTGATAAAGCCTGATTCAGTTCATCGGTCTATGAATAAGCTTTAGTCGATTAGAGCAAGTTTGAAAATGTTCAAAGTTATCAAATATCTTTCATAGATGTGAGGAGAAAGGAGCTCGAGTTATCGTTGATGATTGGGTTTACCTGAAAAATTTTACCCATAAAAGAGGTGATGAGGTTTGGAAAGAAGGGGAAAATCAGTCCTTAATATATGGGTCCTTATAGTATTTTGAGGTGCTTTGGCAATTTGGCCAATAAATAAGATTTTCTTGCAGATTGATCAAAAGTGCATCCAATTTTTTATGTGTCATTGTTGAAGAAATGTGTTCGTGATCCACCCGTAGTTGTGCCTTTAGAGAGTATAGGTGTGAAAGATCGTCTCTCTTACAAAGAGGTTCCATTTGAGATTCTTTACCGTCAAGTTCATAAGTTGAGAAACAAAGAAGTTTCTTTTGTGAAAGTTCTTTGGCGGAATCAACTAGTGGGGGAGCTAAATAGGAAGCAAAAGTAGATACGGTGACCAAGTCTCCTCAAATATTCCCGTCTAAATAACTTCAAGCTAGAGGTAATAGTTTCCTTCTTAGGATTCCACTCAGTGTCATATCCCTCAGTTGTTGTCTAGTCTTAGTATGCGTACATATTTCATGAATTTAGTTCAGTTTATACTTTAGTCAGAAATTCAGTTATCATGTCAGTAGTCAACTTATCGAATTTAGTCTTGGGATTATAGCTTTTTCCCTATCTTTTAGTATTGTTATTCTTAATTCAAGGATGAATATACCTAAGAGGGAGATATTGTAATACTCCAAAATTCGTTAAGATCATATCTCAGACTTAGAGCAGAAAATTGCATAGGACGACTCACTGTGTGAGTCGTCGTCAGCACCAATGAGTCATTAGGTGAATTTTCCTAAGTGTCTAGAAAAAAATACTAAAGGATTACATTCTAACCAATGACAACGACTCAATGATGATGAGTAGTTGTTAGACACAATGAGTGGTCTTAGCACTTGTTCTAAGTAAAATTCCCTACATTCCTGGTGACGTCCAAGCTACACCTCTTCTCAAAAATGATACAGTCGCTGCCAAATATAGTAACCCAACAAAGGTTGGGGTCAAATCCCAAGGGAATATATGGAATCTTAGATCTCAGCTATTGCAATCAAAGGACAGAACTAGAAAAGTAAATTGGTGCTTTTGAGTACCAATGTCTAACTAGTGCCAAATATCAAATTCGGTTGTAATCAGTCATAAGTGAACACTAGGATTGTGTTCCCCCTGGCTTGTCAACTCTATAGGCTTTTCGTGCTTTGCTGAACCAACTTGATACCTTTCATGCAGAATTAATAAGTTATGTATCTTCTACAGTCTTTTGGACGAGCAGAAGGATTTCACCTTTTACCTTTTGAGTCTCAGGATGTCGCCTTACTAACCCTTATCTTGGTCCCAGTTAACTATTACCTTTTGAGTCTCTAGTTATTAGATAAATCTAACCAACTTACTAATACGAAACCTAGAAGCGTGGATCGACAATTAAACTCCCAATTACTATTGTCTTTATCTTTTCCTAGTCACTACTTCTTTTTTGGAGTAAGTAGTAATAATTTAGGCGGGATCCTAACGTGTCCACCTATTAAGAAAACTATTATATTGAATATAAAGCAATACACGCATGGGTATTGATTCAGAAGAACAATAGCACTTCCCCTACTTCGTCAATCTGCCATGGTTCCCACAACTCTAGCTATGGATTTTTAGCCGCTCATGCTTGTGAAATAATCAACAACATTAGTGATTAAAATCATAGATGAAATCACAATAATAAGAATTATAAAACCCAAAACCATTACTAAATTAATAACCCAAACTCAATATAAGAGAATTTCAAGATCAAAATCAAATCTTGGAATCAAAATATGTTTGTAATATCATAAATGTGTAACTTCTACTAAAAATCCATAAAGAGTATTTATAGTACAAGAGGAAACCCTAAAATCGAAGTCCGAACAAAATAGGAGAAAAAAGAGTCGGTGACCACTTATGGTCCCTACTTGCATCTTGTCCTTTGGTGCAGGTAGTACTTGCGGCCTGCAGGGAGGGTGCAAGTGGTGACCGTAAGTGCCAGAACAAAATTTCCTGTAGGTTAGCTCTCTGTATTTTGGAGTTCTAGTACTTGCTTTTCCCACATGTGGTCCACATGTACTACTTTCGGTCTGCATGTTGCCTTAGTAAGTGTCGAGAGTCATCTTTTCAGCTCTTCTTCAATTCCCTCATATGCTTTGATCACGAATAAGCCAGAAAGTATCCTGAACATCCATAATTTCTCCAATAAGTAGCTAAAAACACCTTTTTCATCTTTTTCACAAACTTAGCATCCAAAACATGATTTCCTGCAAAACATACAAAAAATGCATCATATCAAAAAAGACAACTTCAAAAATATGCATATTTTCATAGTTTTAAGCTTCGAAAGTGTTATATATCTATAGCATATCAACACCCTTAACTTAGAACATTTGCATGACCTCAAGCAACAAAACACAACAAAATAAAATATTGCATAACTAGGATAATTTAAGCTATTCAAGGTAGTCAGTCAACACGTTAAACTCAAAACATAACTCCCCCTACAATCTTACTTTTCAAAACCAACTGTGTATGAACATAAATCACAATAATATGACACAATGGGATCAAGTTATAGTATTACATTAGCTATAGACAACCATACATATGTACAAGTTACACTACCCGAAATAAGTAAATAGCTAGCAATATTACTCATGCACCCTTACTACAAAGAACTCACTCATATAAAATCATGTATGTAATGAAGGAACAGTCAAGAGACACCCATACTTAGAAGATAAACTCCAATGAATATGCATCAAATACCATAGGCTTGCCCTTATTTTCTTTACCTTAGTTTTCAGACAGTCAAGTTAGGATCAGTATAGGACTTTTCTTGGCTTGTAATGTAGGCTTAGGGCCTAGTATGGTACATACGTACATATCAAGTGACTAAGCCTCCTTGGAACTACACTTACCTTGGGATATCACTTACTAGACAATTTCCTTTTTATTCTACTCTTATTTCTCCTTTTTTATTCTTTAATGCGCATTCAGGTTGAGTGTGGTCTTTAATTCTTTCTTTTTCACTTTTTCACAATTATTTTCTTCTTTTCTTTTTTTTTCTACCACACCCAACTTGCTAACTTTTTGTTTTCTTTTACCCTTCTACATACACACTTTACACTATACACCCCTATGATAGCCACCCTCAACATAAGAATTTTGCCTGAGTTAAGGTGCACAATGTCTAAGGAAGACTAGGGCCAAAATAAGTTTATATGGGAAGGAGAAAAGTGTAATAAGAAGAGTATGCAACAAGGCTTAAAATAGGATCAAGGGAAACTATTTCACACATGGAAGGTCATTTAGGCTAAAAGTGGACTAAAATCAAAAATGGCCAATGATCCTTTCCTAACCGACTATCCTACAACCTAGGCAAGACTAACCAGGAAAGTTCTGGATTTAACACACAAAGGAAACTAAGTAGCATCTCACATACACATTGCACAGAGTTAATATTACAAACTACTACCTATCTGATTCATGCAATTGTTAGCAAGTGATTATCAAGTCCCTAACACTAATGCCATAACAAGATCCATAATGTTCACACTTATATATATTCACACAGTTCTAAAACACAATTTGGAGGGGTGTCATTTTTCTCAAAAATTAGTAAAAATATGACTACTACCCTAAATACTTAAATATCTCCTAATTACATTACAATATGAAACAAACCACAATACAACACAAATTAATCAAGACATTCCAGTTCTACAACCATATTGCGGCCGACAGGAAAAAACACGACAGTAAAAACCCGAGACGGCTATGGTATATCCCACCCCCAACTAAAATATTGCATATTGTCCTCAATGCACTAAAATAATACAAAACAAAGGGAAGTGAGAACATACCTGGGATGCACTAGGCGTTCGTTTCATGAGCATCCCAGATATAGGCATATTAGTTGGCGAAGATGGTGATGGTGGCGGTGCACTACTTGATGATGCACCTACTGCTACCTCTAATGCCTCTGTCTATCAATGATTATAGTCTCCATCGAATAATGTCAGGACCTTTTAATGGTTTGGTCATATGGCATATCAGGATCTTGCAAGTCGCCATTGTTACCTATCTTGGCCCCAATTATTGAGACCTTCTCATCATTCTTTGTGAAGAAACCAAACTGTCTTGCTATATGTTGAGGTGATATTTGAACCATTAGGGAGTAACTGCTACATGGCTCTCTATGAGAGAGTGTACCTCTGTTTGTAACATATAAAAATCCTCCCTCATTTGAGATAGATCTAGTGCCTATGTTTCTGTAAATTGAGTTTTTACCCATCTCAAAAAATCATCAAGACGTGCTTGGAAGTTAGCACATAGCTCAGATAGTGCATGTCTTTGTGCGGCCTCCCATCTGGCATCTGCCTGCTTGAATCTATTCTGAACCCCTAATCTTTTCTACTCGTATATGGTAGTCATCTCGATCTCAACAACCCTCAACCGAGCATCAGTGGTCTTCTGATAGTCCACTAAGATTTGCAAGAACTCTCTAGATATAGTAGTTATACCTGTAATAGGAGCTATAATGGATGGGTAAGTAGGCTCTAAAGATACGCCAACCAACTCTAAGGTCGAAGCAAGGACTGAAGAAGAAGAAGTGGTCGGTGTCCCCTCGACCTAAGTACTTATATCTTGAGCCTCTCTCTGCTTCACTAATATCAAACCTAATACCCACATCCCCTCCATGTGCATCACATGTCTCTGTAGAAACTGTTGGACCCTCAGTTTGGGCCTGAGGTACTGTGGCAGGCTCTTTAGATCTCTTGGGAAGGCCTGGGTGTTCCACATCCTTCATACTCATCATCTGTGTAGTAGCCATCACATGTACCCTCTCATCTACTCCCGATAGCTCAGGTACACTCTCATCTACTCCCGATAGCTCAGGTACACCGGCCTCTTCACATAGTCTCTAAATCATGCAAGGGAATGGCAGATTAGTCAGCTCCACAAATGCTCTATCATGGATCTCATACTGGAGGATGGCTGCAAAAATAATAGCATATTCAACCATCATACTAGAAACCAGGGTTGCTCCCTCCTAACTCAACCAATTATTAGAAGTTTTGGGGAACAAAATGATACCAAATGAGCATGTACCGGCCTGAGGCTAATCCCTAGTCTTGACAAAGGTTCTTACGATAATAAGTGACCATAAGCTAACCTATGAGTTGGTACCTGCTGTGATAACTAAATAGATAGTAACAAAATACATGAGCAAAAAATAAACTGACATGGTACTAAAATCTGACTACTACAAAATGCATCTAAGAATGTTCGAACAACTGATAAAATACTCAAAATCAACTGCTTAACCAAAATGTCTAGTACTACTAAAACAACTAACTAACTGTCTAACTTATTATCTAAATGTATGAAAGCCTCTAAACTAACTGAGGAGTTGACGGGACAGACCCCCGTCTAACTCCAACTGACTAAATAAAATGAAATACTAAAATAATTGAATAGACATAATATGTCCTCGATGGATGAGAACTCACCAGTACGACTACTGTAATATGCTGAGTTGTCTAACTGCGGTTGGGAAACTGTGCGTCTGAACCTATGATATAAGATATCATAGAGAAACGAAAAGTATGCAGTCAGTACTTTTAATATACTGGTATATGATATGAGGTTAGGGTGATATACATGGGGTACTGTGCATATGTAATAAGGACAAACTGAATATCATAAGATAACTTAACATGAATACATGAAAACTGTAACATCTGAGAATACAAGACAAAGCATAAACTTATATTTGAAATAATCTGTAAACTAAAAGACTGAAATCTGATAACAGAATAACTGAGAATCTATATGCTTTGATAGGTAAACCTAAATAAAAACTATACTGAATACTGTACTAAGACTATGGGAGGTACCATATAACTGACATGCCCTAATTTTAGCTAATCAGGGTCCAACTTGTAACCCTAGTTAGAAAGATGTTAGTGCTTTGCCACGAGTACTAACACTGGTTGTGTGGATCCACTAAACTGGTGTCCCAAATGACTAAGGAGTCACCCTCAACTGGCAGGTTCTCTAAAGAGATATGTGTCTCCCTGAACTGGCAGGTAGATACTTAGTCAACCCTCAACTAGCAAATAGACATCTCTAACCTACTCTGGCTACATAGTTCTGTAACTTAAGGATTGCTACTAAGAGTCACACCCTCTACTATCAAGTGAGACCTCATCCCTGAGTTTGTTTGGTGCTAAATCCTACTCCTAACTAAACTGATAGTGATACTGGAATGGACTGAACTAAACTGAAAATTATTACATAACTGATAGTTCTAATCATGATCGTAAACATGTAAGTATACTAATAAGATTCACGGATTAACTGTCTAAGTACCTAAAAAGCTGAATTCATGTAAAGCACATAGGTATCGGTGTTCATAACTCACCAGGACTGACTGAACATAAGTATGCGATATCAAACTTGAAATACAGTAATACGTGATTATGGTTCAAAGACGCAAACATGTCATCTCATCAAAACATATGAAAATTATACACTTAAACATAAGTATATCTTAAACATGAGGAAATAATAGGATTTTATGGCTAAACTTGTAACTTGAATCCTGAAACCATTGAACATGACATGGAAATTCCAATACGCATACATGATACAGTTCATTCTACTTGAAAATACTTGTAACCATAACTTATAATAGAATTAACAAGAGATTCATGGACTTAGTTCAACTTGAACATTTAAAACTCATAATTTAAAACACCAAAAAGGCTTCTTGGACTCCATGGGTGAAAGGACCCCATGGATGAACATCACACATACCTTTCTGGATGAATTTATGAAGATTCTTGAGAATTTCTTGAGGTTTAAAGCTTGAATTCCTTGATTTCTTGTGAAAGAGTTAGGGTTTGTTCTTGAGGAAAAGGATGTTTTTTTTTAGAGAATTTGTGATAAAAAGAGCAAATAATGCCATTTGGGAACCTAAATTTTGTATTATGGATGGGTTTGGTGAAGGGGAAATGACCCAAATACCCTTAAATTATAAGGAATAAAAGTTGGACAAAAAGGGGAAGGGCGACGCTGGCTCTGGAGTACCGAACTGAAGCAGGTGGCATGGGCTCTACAGCGGTGCACTGGGGGGCATAGCATGGGATAATTGCGGTGGTGCTACTTCCTTGGTTCTCAAAACATGCCCTTACACTTATTCAAAAATTCCAAAACTCACTCGAGACATACTTTTAACTACCCTAATAATGCATAAAACTCGTATACCATGGCGGAGCTATAAGAACCGAGTGTTCTGGTTATCCACTCTAACTAATATCGATCGAATATGGCCAATAACTATGGTACTCATCTCAGTCCATATTGATCGATCCTGCGCTCCTCATGAATAAGCCTCTTAGGCCTTCCAGTATCTGAGATATGACTGTCTATATCATAAATCGTCTACATATCCTTTAGACACGACCTCAGAGGTGCCTACGTGGCATGTGTGGGTGTAGGACTTTGCTTCTATTGTACTGTTGCCTCAAGGAAAGTTTGCTCTGTACCCTTCCTAGATTGGGGTACATCTACCTATTGTATATATGTGGTGGTACCCTCTTCAGACTGGGGTACCATTGATGACTCCTCTTGCTCAGCATCCTCAGATGAATCCTAGGACCACTCCTTAAATTGGAGGTCCTGAGCTACAACTTGTGGAGTAGACTCAGAATTTGTCTCATTCTCATCATCATGATCATATCGTAGAGGGGTGTGTAGGTGTGACATCTGTGCTGACTTCATCCTTGGTCGGGCTACAACTTCTTGAGTAGCCTGGCACATCTATCCCCTATTAACTCTATGTGTCACCCCAACTATAGAGTCTCTAAGTTGTTGCATCAGCTACTCCTCCACTAAACTACTAGGCTTGGGAGACTCTGCCTATCTCCTCGAGGTATTGGCCTTTTTCTTCATAGAAGCTTTTGCTGCCATGTGTACCTAAAAAACTAGTTGTTAGTTTTCAACAAAAGTGAGGGATTGCAAACTTGAAGAAAACTCAAAATTTAAAAAGTTTGAATTTTTCTCAATTTTCACACCCCTATAACCTGTTTGAAATCCCAACAAGTACAATGTGCACACATCTATCAAGAATGATGATTTTCAATGCAAACTAATATGCTTAACTTGTGGTATTACTCTATTCATTCCAGTTCAGCTTTCGGTGGGGCCTAGCCTTAGAATTTAATTTAAATCAAGGTCCTACATTATGATTTTAGGCTAATTCAAGGCTCCTACATACAAGCATGATAGTTTCTATATATTTTACATGGGAATACACATATCAACTTTTTTAAACAATAAATAAATCAATAGATAACCATTAGGAGCCAAGAAAGTTACCTCTTTTATGAAAATCCAAAAGTGTACAATGAAGAACTCAAGAAAAATCAAAGTTGGAATTTGTTTTTAGTGTGTTGGGACAAGTTGGTATCTCAAACAAGTGTCAATTTAGAATTTACTTAAGTGTGGGATTGGTTTATGCTTTAAGAGGAAAGTTTGAATTCAAAGAGAAAAATGAAGTTTTGAGGATTTGAATGAGTTAGAATGAGGTTAAATATGTTTAAATAAGGATGGGGGCTATCTTAGGTCATATATATCTGTGTTGGTGGTCCAAAAATCTTAATTAAAATTTGGGCCCACTCATAACCTAGTCACAACAGCTACTTACGCCTGTCACTTGCGGCCAGGCATGAGGCACAAGTACCACCTGCAGCTAGTAGGTGAAGGGCGTAAGTGCAGGGCAAAAAATTTTGGCCCACTTTCCTGCAATCCGGACTTAGATTTTTGATATTTTTCCAGATACTTATGGTCTCATAATCTAAGTTTATGGTCCTAAAAGTATGATTTTTTTGCTAAAGTCTACAACTTTCCATTCTCATCCTCAAAATTTTGACATTTCAGTTTATTGCTCAACTTACCCAGTCCATGTGGGACTCATGACCATGATGGGTTGATCACACCAACCCCTTACCTGAAAGTTGATGAATGTAGCAATTTTATCGTATTTAGTGCAAGTCCATAAGCTAAAGACCTATAAAAGAATAACAACAAAAATGTGAACATTAAAATAGTGGGTTGCCTCTCACTCAGCATTTGATTTAATATTTGCGATATGATACGGGCATCTTGATTACTCAAAATTCATCAAGATACCTATAACAGTACCCTCCAGAGTCATCAATACAATTTATCACCAACACTACCCTCATATCGGGAGGCCGTTTCATTGAATTTCATATGTTGAATGTGGCCTCCTCACTATTGACTCTAAATTTCAATTCTCCTTTCTCCATGTCAACCATCGCTCTACCTGTGACGATAAATAGTCTCCCCAATATGATAGGCATCTTGGTGTCAACCTCACATTCCAGAATGACAAATTTAGATAAAAACATATGATTGTCCACTCTCACAATCACATCAAACGAAATGTCAATAGGTTTCTTCACCATGGATTCAGCCATCAATAGTTGCATTGAAGTCAGTTCCGGAGGGCTCAAACCCAATTGCTTGAATATGGATAGTGGCATCAAATTAATGTTGGCTCCTAAGTCACATAAGGCTCTTGCAAATTGGGATAACCTAATAGTACATGGTATAGTGAATTCTCCAAGTTCACTCTTTTCTAAGCCAAATACCTCATAGTGACTGCACTACAGTGGTGTAAGACATCAACATCCTCGATTGTAGCTCCTTTCTTTATTGTGACCAATTATTTCCTAAACTTGACATAACCAGGCATCAGCTCCTTTCTTTATTGTGACCAATTGCTTCCTAAACTTGACATAACCAGGCATCAGCTCCAATGCCTCGAGAAGAGGAATATTCAAGTTCAACTTTTTCAGCATCTCAATGAATCGTTTGAATGTTCCTTCCTCTCTTTTCTACTTTAGTTGTTGAGGAAAAGGTGGGGGCAGACTTAAAATTCATCTTATTTCCTACTCAATAACTGGACATTTACCTTTTTCCCTAGAAACTGCATCATCACCATTTTTTACCTTTTCTGACTCCACAACAGGTGTCTCATCAACAACATGCTCCGCAGCAGGTAGTGGGGGATCCATAGTAGTAATACCACTCCTCGTGGTAATGTCAAGAACATGAACTTTGTTTTTCAGATTCTGTACAGTGTTGCTTGGAAGGGTAACTGTCTGCCTTACATGACCCAAAACAAGGACTAGTCGTGTTGGGTATCTCAAGTCCAACTAGGACAGGAGACCACCCTCGATACCTAACCGTTAACCACATTTCCCTCTATGTCGGATTAATTTTGAACATATAACAAGATAAAACAATAATAATTTAAGGGTATTGAATTAAGTCCATAACTATAACTAAACAATCACAACCAAATATCTAACCACTACAAGTCCCAATGCCAATACTAATACCAAGGCTAACATAAATACTGACACCGCCAATGCCTATAGTAGTCCGACAAAGTATCTAACCAGAATCAAAGAATATCTAGTTGGGACATGCCCCTGACCATAGCCAAATCCAAAACCAAAGAAATGACACTAACAAAAAGAATTCCATGGCATGAAATGGGGTCTTTCGGAGTATGGAAACTCACCACTTTAATTAGACTCAAAGTTATCCCTGAATCTAAGTCACTGAGCAGAAGGAATAGTGTTATGGATGGTTCTATATCGTGTGGGGATACAGTGCCCAAAGATGATCAATAGAGTGAACTCTAGTATGTAACTCAGGGGTAAAGATAAAATAACCATCATTAAAAACCAAATCAATTAACCATATATAGTCACATAGATACATATATATATCATGTCGGGATAGAGAACAAGGTTTAGCATGCATTTAAATCCTTAACCTGGGTTGTGTAGCTTGGCCATTCAAAAACCATCCACGGACTCTATGGGTTCAGCTCCTCCTACTGAAAGGGCCCTAATGTGTGTTAGCCGTATGACCAGAGAAAAGAACCTAAGATGACTAGTACATCCACAAAATATAAAGTGTGACATCATGCACACGTTCAGCAAGACCAAACCTCACATCGGCAAACATGAGTTTCCACTATTGGTCCCCCCAGGACCTCCACCTGCCATGGCTTTGCTACTCAGCTCCCTTTAAGTCCATATTAAAATATTCACATATTACCAACCATTTACCAAGGAGTATTTTAATTAGGCATTAACTGTTGGTATCGTCATACCAAAATTAGAGCTTGCAAGTCTATTACCTTATGCCATATAAACCATTAAACCAAGTTAGACTCCACCGTTTCCAATTAAACCAAAATCAAACCATGACCACCAAGGCCTTTCCAAAACCATATGAAACCAACCAAAACCAATTCATGTTTTTTAGCCATTTATGCAATGCCAAGAATCCAAGAATAATCAAACTATGTGACAAAATCATTCTCATTGATAATTTCACAAACAGGTTGAGGGCATGCCATTATCAAAGCCAAAATTATCAAATTTGGGGCTCAACCTTGGCCCCTCGATTTAATCACCATTCCCATACACCCACATATGGAAAACCATAATTTAAAACATGAAAAACCATGATTATATCTTGAGAAACATTAATCCACCATGAACATCCAAAAAACCCAACCTTCATTTCAAAACCATAACAACACCATGAAAAACACATATTAAAATATATGCCTTTAGTAAAATAACAATGAGGGAAGAGTCACGTTCTTGAATTACGAAGATTCATGAAGAGAAATTGACCTTTAAGTCCTTAGATGACCACTTTAGAGAAACCCTAGCCAATTTGGCTTGAGAAGATTTTTGAGAGAGTAAAAAAGATTTTTAATCATCAAAAGAGTGGAATGAATGACAAAAAGTGTTATAGGAATGTGGGGTATTAAGGTTTTTAAGTGGGAAATGTCTAAGGTGCCCTTAACTTAAAAATATAAAAAAAAATCACAGGTGGTTACGAGTCAACCCCCTTGTCACGTAACCATAACATACGACTCGTACCTTTGAGTCATCACCAAGACAGTGAGTTGGACACCCATACACTGTCCACCATACGACTCCATGACCCTACTCATTACCTGACCATATGACTCGTGTGGTCTAATAGTATCCAAGATAGAACCCAAAGAGATTAGATACTGGACAATATACGAATCCTATACTCACAACTCTTAGTGAGCATCTCGTACTCAGAGCCAAGTCAAGTTACTAATTTTCTAATTTGATGAAGGATTGACTCATCACCAGAACTAACAACTCATACCATTTAGTCGTTACCACAATAAAAACCCAACAACCAATCATTGGACACCTTACGATTTGGGTCACCTGACATGTACCCACACTATATGACTCGTATAGTTAGGTCATCAATAGAACAATGAGATCAAATCTAAGGAAATTTCCAAGGTCCAAAACTGAGGGTGTTTAACTACCTCTAGTTCAGAGTTTTTGATATGTTCCCGAACTAGTGCTCCAGCTGCTTGATAGCAGTTGCATGATATTCGACCTCTTGGGTCAACCCTAAAATAATAGCCTTAATATCTCTAAGGTTGATCTCCTAATTTTCCTGACCTTTTACTATCTTAGTCAGCATCTCTTCCATTCTCGATTTTTCATCTTTTCTGCCAGGTGAAATATACCTATCTTCCTTCTTTTTGTAGTTATCCTTCTTTCTCCAATAACCAACTCTCTCTACTATGATCTTTGTATCTATCACAGTAGTTTTGACCTTGGTTGCCTTTTTCTTGGGCTCAGAAACCTGCCAACTGATGATCCAAATAATTTGCTTCCCTTTTTAATTCTAACTCGTAAGCTTTAGAAGCTGAACTATGTGTTGTTGCTGCATTCACTTTCTTGAAAGTCGCTGCTACAAGATGCTTTTCTAGTACCTCTAGATCTATTCTTAGCAGCGTAATTTCTTGTACTACTGAATCATCAACTACTTTCTAGTCACAGAAGGCACCAATAGCATATATGTCAGATCCTTTCTCAGCCTCTTGAGTTTGCCACCCTTGGTTAGTGAGTGAGATCTGATCTAGAATCTTCTAAGCTATCTCCCAACATAGTCTCCTAAAAGCTCCTCCAGATATGGTGTTGTCCATAGCTCTAGAGCTGATTTTCATAGGACTATAGAATATCTCCAATAATTTTATCCATGGAAACCAATTGTTGGGCACCATACTCAGCTTCTTCTTAAATCTGAACATGCCTCGTACATAGATTTTGACTGTAGCTACCTAAAATTATAGATCCCATCCTTAAGCTATAACATCCTGGATGGAGGAAAGAATCAATTTAAGAATTGCCTACGCAACTCATTCTATATAGTGATAGATCCTCTTGGCAGTTCCCCTAACCATAAAGATGCTTCTCCTATAAGTGAGAAGAGAAACAACCTCAGTTAAAGTGCTTCCTAATTCACCCCTAGAATATTATACGAACTGCACATCCCGATAAAATTTTCAAGGTTCATATTTGCATCACCAATAAGCAGACTTTCAAATACACCCTTCAGATTTAAGAGTTGGATTATTGCGCTCGTTATGTCAAACTTAATGGCTGAGGGTAAAACAGAAGGAATAATGGCTCCAAATTCTGTCGACTCAACATATCCCAGATATTCTTCATCATCTATATGGTTGCACCTACTGATATGCTGGGATCACTTAAACACGGGCACTCTAACTCTGTTTTGATTTCCACCGAGTGCTGCTCGGCGATTTGCTACTTGTCTTTGCTTAGCTAGCTCTACCTTCCTAGCTACTCTTTGAGCTTCTTCCATTTCCCTCTTCTCATTTTTAGCTTGAGCTAAAAGCTCAACAATCTATCGATCAACTATATCGTGTACTCCTTTGGGAGGGGGAGGTACAATATCATGAACCTTATTAGGATTATCTAGGTGTTTGTAGGATCTTCTATGGGTTTAGATTCACTGGAATTAAGGGATTGTCTCTACTTCTTGTGCTAGGCATACACCGGCATATACCCAACTAAGAACAAAAATAAAAAGAAAACCTGAAAACTGCAACAACTTCCAATCACAAATCAACACGAGTTTAAGGAAACTAAAGAAATCATGAAAGATGAATATGCAATGTAATGCAATGCAATGAGGATGGGATGAATGATAAAATTCATCGCGTGACTTCTTATATACACCAAGCTTGCAGCTTCTAAGGTTGGATCCATGGAGGGTTTACAACCCACATACTATAATTCATATCTCAATATCTCAAACCACCTCTTTGACTCGTGTTCATTAAGAGGGTTTTTATAAAAATATCTCATTTTCTTTCAAAAATAGTATTTCTCAAAGGTACCAGTATCTCATAAATATATATACATAGAATGAGAATATAATGCACACAATCACATAGGTATGAAGATATCTAATCCATTCAACATGCATAGATGTGAGCCCAGAAATTCACTTAATATGTCTAAAATTTATGATTATAAACTCTAATTAGGAACCATTAGAATAAATATGCATGCAAGACACCATAAATATCATATCAACCCCTAATTTGGGCATTTCTATCATGATAAAGGCAATCAAAACTCAACAAGGTCTATAATAACAATACAATCCCCGCATGAGCTATATATATAATAAAGGAATTTAGATGCCCAGATAAGGCTAAAGATATCCAATAAAGCCCTCACATTGGCAACATGCAATATTAGATACCACAAGCCCTCACACAGCTTTTTTTCCCTTTACTTCTTTTGTCACATCATCTTATAGGGGAAAATAAATTTATTTTTAAGTAGTACATGTGTGTAATAGATGGTCATGATAATTTAAATGTGTAACTTACTTTTTGAGATAAATTTGGAATATTTTTTATGTCCTTTTCCTAATAGAAATTGAAGCAGATGAAACTATTAGTCTTCTTGGGATTGTCTTTTCCTAAAAAAATACTTTTTCAAAAATAAAAAAAAAGGATGTTAAGTAAACTTGCAAAAGTACTTTTAAAAAGAAGCAGAAATAATTTTTCTGCTTTTGGGAAGAAATAGAAATTTTTGCTTTTCAAAAAAAGCAGAAGTAGAAGTAGAAAATTATTTTATTTCATGACAAAAATATCTTTATCATTTACACACGTAGACATATATATATATATACTAGATATCAAAGACCCTGTGCTAGCACGGGCCCAATATATATTTTTTTATCTCAATTTATGTGACATAAATAAAATTTAGATAATTAATTATTTTTAATATGTTTTTAGATATTTTAAGTTGTTATCTATTGTAATTTATAATACTTTTTTGGTATTGAAATTTACTATTTTAAGCTATTAGCTATTGTAAATTATAATACTCTCTTTGTCCAAACTTTTGTGGCATTAATAATTAATTATATTTTAAAAATAATTTAAGTTTTTAATTATTGTGATTTATAGTATTTTTTATTCTATTCCAATTTAAGTGACATTGATATAGTTTCGAGAGTCAACCAAATATCACGATTGAAGTAGCGAAGCAGGCATGTCTTAAATGACTCATAATAATTTATTAGAAGTGATATAGAAAAATTACTGTAAAAAAATTGTGAAAAAATTTAAGTAAGCCTCATATAAATTGACAAGTTAATTTAAACATCAATAGTAAATTTGTCCTTTTTTTTAATTTTATCTTTTTATTAACTATTATTAATTTTTTAATACTTAAATGACTTATAATAATTAATTAGGGAGGAAATAGTAAAATTATAGTTAAAGCAGCTGAAGTAGACATGTCATAAATATCTATTTTACTTTTTTTATTAAATATTATTAATTTTTTAATATGTAAATGACATATAATGATTAATTTGGGGTGATATAGTAAAATCACAGAATAAGAAAATACGTCGATGAAGATATGTCTGATTCTTCTCCGCCGGAACTTTCTCAGGGACAGCAGGGTTCTTTTCTTCTCCTCCGGCTTCTTTTCTGCTGGCTTTTTCTCTGTCTTTGGGGCCATTGAAACATATTTGACACGACTAATTTCACTGCTTTTGTGATAATTTTTGATTCATTGTATTGGTTATCTTCTATCGCTAGCCAAAATTTGAAGGCGTCACCAGGAATTAGTATCTCCCATCAGTCGCCACCAAAAAAAGTCATTGACGTTCTTTCCGATGAACCTAGCATATTCTCCAGCGAATCTAATCTATCCAGCGGCTTTCTCCCCTGTTTTTGTCTTTTTTTTTCCTCTTTCTTGCAGGTACTACAAGTACAGGAGTCACTGGCGTTTCTAATTTCCCAGATGAATAAATGTGAGGCATCTCCGACGATAACAAGATTCCAGTGACCAATTTCTGTCATAATTTGCCAGAATTGGATGACTCAACCAAGTAAACAAACCCAGCTTTGAACAAGTGCACTCACTCCATTTTTTCTAGTCATATATATTGATTTCTCGGTTCTTACGACAGCTAATGTTTGCCTTGTTTAGTGTTTTGATTCCCTTTTCTTCATGCCATCGCTGAATATCTTATCTGCTAGTGTCGAATTACTTGTTTATTTCTATATCCCATAGTAGTGGTTACTATTTGGTGTGTTGTTAATTCTGCTTGTATTTAGGTCATATTTTGATTTTATTTTCTTTGCATCTTGGTTGACTATCGTGTTTGGGTTGACGATTTAGTTATTTATTCCTGTATTTCATTATAGTGTTTTACTTGTTTATTCTACTTGTCTGATTACCTTATCTGATTACTATTACCTAATTTACTAGCATATCTACTTATTGTGGTAGTATAGTTCCTGTTATTGATTGTTGTTTATCAAAACTTATGTTATATTATTGGGTTTGTTGCTTTCTATATATTATAGATTCTTATCTGTGTCCTTAGAGTATAGTAGGCACAGATTCAAGCTTCTTTATTGATTTAATTATAACCAATGTGTCCTTTTGGCCTTTTCTTTATCCATATTTATTATCTTTCTTCTTTTTTATCCTTCTTCCCTTATTTGTATGGTGGTTATGATTGGCGATGGTAGACAAGGATCATGTCATAGGTTAGGGTTGGAGCAGGGTTAGGTGGTGTTGGGTCTAGGTCAGGTCTAGGATTGAGTTTGGGGTTAGCGGCAAGGGGTAGTAAAGTTAGGTGGGATAAGGGAGCTTCTAGGTTATGAGTTGGATCTTAGAACATAGGAACTTTATAGGGTAAGTCTATAGATCTGGTAAAGATTCTTAGCAAGAGGAGGGTTAGTATAGAGTGTGTCGAGGAAACTAAATGGTTAGGTACTAAGGCGAGAGATGTGGATAGATATAAGTTGTGGTACTCGGGTAGCATGAGATATTAAAATAGGTTAGGTATCTTAGTAGATAAATAACTTAGGGAGCAGGTAGTAGAGGTTAAGAGAGTTAGTGATAGGTTGATGTCTATTAAGTTAGTCATTGGAGGGGCTACGGTGAACGTTATTTGTGCCTACGACCCGTAAGTAGGTTTGGACGAGGAGGAGAAGAAGGACTTTTGAGAGGTTTTAGATGAGGTGGTGAGAAGCATCACGAGCACTGAGAAGCTTGTCGTGGAAGAGGATTTCAATGGGTATATTGGGTTTTTGTTGAGAGGTTATGATGATGTGCATGGACGTTTCGGTTTTGGGGAGCAGAATGAAGGAGAAGCTTCTATTTTGGATTTTTCTAGGGCTTTTGGGTTGTGGATAGCGAATTCAAGCTTTTCAAAGAAAGATAAACACCTTATTATATCTCGTAGTTTAGTGGCCAAGACTCAAATAAACTTTTTGATTCTTCGGAAAAGGGATAGAGCATTATATAAAGACTGTAAAGTCATACCTAGCGAGAATCTTTCGATTCAACATAGATTGTTGGTGATGGACTTGGTTATCAATAAGGGCAAAAAAAGTGTGGAGGCTCATCCCAGGATTAAGTGGGGTATCTTGACTTTGGATAGTGCTTTGGAAATAGAAAAGTTGAAGAGTAAGGAGGCTTGGGAGAGTATGAGGGTGTGGATAGTATGTGGGAGACGATTGTCCATTACATTAGAAAGACTGCTGAAGAGGTATTGGATGTCTCGATAGGTTGATTTGGCAAGTATCGAGGAGACTGGTGGTAGAACGAATAGGTTAAGAGAAAGGTGGAGTCTAAGAAGGTGGCTTATGCTAAGTTGGTTGAGAACAAGGATGATCAGGAAAGGCAGACAAATAAAGAGGAGAATAAGGTATCTAAAAAAAAGGCTAAGTTAGCGGTTATGGCAGCTAAGACCACAGCTTTTGAGTGCTTGTATGCGGCTTTAGAGGAGAAAAGTAGAGATAAGAAGTTGTATAGGCTTTTCAAGGACAAGGAGCGGAGGGCTCGTGACCTTGACCAAGTGAAGTGCATGAAAGAAGAGGATAGTACAGTGTTGGTTGAGGATTCCCTCATTAGGGAGAGGTGGCAGTCTTATTTTCATAAAATTTTAAACGACAAGGGGAACAAAGGTTTTGTGTTGAGGGGCTTGGAGAAACTAAGGAGTGTCGCAATTTTGGTTATTGTAGGCATATAAAGGTTGAGGAGGTCAAGGGAGCTATTCGCAGGATGCGGTAGGGTAGGGCTACGGGGCCAAAAGAGATTCCAGTGGATTTTTGGAAGAGCACTAGCAGGGTAGGTTTAGAGTGGTTGTCAAGGTTGTTTAACATTATTTTTAGGGCGGTGAATAGGCCAAAAGCATGGAGATAGAGTACGATGATTCCAGTATATAAGACCAAAGGAGACATCCAGGGTTGCAATAACTATAGAGGTATTAAGTTGTTGAGTCATACTATAAAGGTTTGGGAAAGGGTGGTAGAGTTGAGGATAAGAAGGATCGTGACAATATTTGAGAATAAATTTAGTTTCATGCCAGTTCGCTTGACCACTGAGGCCATTCACCTTGTGAGAAGATTAGTTGAGCAGTTTGGGAGAGGAAAAAAGACTTGCATATGGTGTTTATTGATCTTGAGAAGGCATATGATAGAGTTCTCAGTGAGATTCTGTGGAGGTGTTTGGAGGCTAAGAGTACCCGTGGCATACACTAGGCCGATTCAGGATATGTATGATGGTGTAAAGACCCGTGTAAAGACGGTAGGTGGAGATTTGGAGCACTTTGCAGTTTTGATAGGATTGCACCAGGGATCGACTCTTAGCCCATTTTTATTTGCTGTAGTGATGAATGTTTTGATGTGGAATATTCAAGGAGAGGTGCCTTGGTGTATATTATTTACAGATGATATGGTACTGATTGACGAGACTCGGGGTGGAGTTACTGATAAGTTGGAGATAGAGATAGACGTTTGAGTCTAAAGGATTTCTGTTAAGTAGAACCAAGACAGAGTACTTGGAGTGTAAGTTTAGTGATGTATTGGAGTGGTTATAGAGCTAGACTCTCAGACTATTCAGAAGAGAGAGAGTTTTAAGTATCTGGGGTCTATGGTTCAGGTGAATAGTAAGATTGACGAGGATGTCACGCATCATATTGGCGTAGGGTGGTTAAAATAGAGGCTCTCTTCGGGAGTTCTATGTGATAAGAAGGTGTCCATGAAGCTTAAAGGTAAGTTCTACAGAGTGATAGTCCGACCAGCTATGTTGTATGGAGCAGAGTGTTAGCCAGTTAAGAACTCCCACACCCAAAAGTTGAAAGTGGAGAAGATGCAAATATTATGATAGATGTGTGAACATACCAGGAAAGATAGAGAGAGGAATAAGATTATTTGGGAGAAGATGGGAGTTTTCTCGATGGAGAAAAAGATGCGAGAATTGAGGTTACATTGGTTTGGGCACGTGATGAAGAAGGGCTTGATGCTCCAATGCGGAGGTGCAAGACATTGGCTATGGGTAATTTTATGCGGTGTAAAGATAGACAGCAGAAATATTAGAGGAAGGTGATTAGGCATGATAGGGAGCAGTTATAGCTTATGGAGGACATGACCCTTGATAGAAAGGCGTGGAGGACACAGATTAAGGTAGAGGTTTAGGGGGTGGGAGTGCATCGGTAATAGTAGGGGAGCGATCTTTTGTGTTTAGAGTTTCTTGTTCATGGTGTTGTGGCTGTAGTATTATTTTTTGGCTATTTTGCATACCGTACTAGTTTATATGCACTTATCTTTGGTATTTGTTATACTGTTAGTTTATTTTGCGTATCATACTAGTTTATATGCACTTACCTATTGTGTTTGGTATATTGTTATCAATCCTAAGCCGGTGGTCGATCGGAAACAACCTCTCTACTTCTCCTGAGGTAGTGGTATGGTCTGCGTACACTCTACCCTCCCCAAACCCCACTATGTGGGAATACACTAGGTATCTTGTTGTTGTTGTTATATATATATATATATACATACATACATACATACATACATACTTACTTACTTACTTACTTTATTAATTAATGAGAAAATGGCCAAAAAACCGTCCAAGCTTTACGTCAAATTCCAACTACACACTTAATCTTCACGGGAGTCCTATCACCCCACCCCCACCCCCCGATCTATTTTTTCATGTATTTATCACCCCCCTAAGTGTTGAACTAGCAACATAAACCAATTCATAATCCCTTCGTATTTACATGCATGGGTCCCACGTCTTCCAAATTATTTCTCTCCTAAAACCTAAATTGAACCATTATCACCCTTTCAACTTCCTCTCTCTTCTCTCCTCTCTATTTCTTTCTTCCCTTAATGAATTTTCTCCCACCTTTACATATGAATTTACCCTTTTTAGTTTGTGAATCTTATGTTACTGATAATGTTTTGTGGATTTTCGAAGATCAAGTCATCGATTGCAGCATTAACTTAGTAGAGGTAGTCATTTTTCCCCTAAACTATTGTCATTATTAATTATGGTTTTCCCTAAGCATATGGTGACTGCTTAGGATGTGCAAAATAAGTTGTGTTTCTTGCTAAAAAAGTTGTCTAAGTTTTCAATTAACAACATATTAAGTTCTTAAGGACATCTCTACTTAGGGTTTTTGTTAATGTTTTAGTGAGTTCATTAAAAATTAGGGCTTTTTTAGGATTTACTATTAATCTGAAAAATAAAGCAATAAATTATGTGTGGTAGTATGTGCATGTAACGATTTTGTTGTTTAGGTGTTCAATTTGTACCGAAGTAGAACAATTTGCATGTAATCAATTTTTATCTTTCTCATCTTAGTCACATAATGTGATAGAGACTAATGTGATATAAATTTGTGTTTTTTCTTCATTGTTTAAGCATGATATAGTTATATTAAAGTTTGTTGATGCTTGATTTTCGATAATATATCTGCTATGTTTCTTTGTCTTATTTGAGTGTTTATTGTCATCAGGTCAAACATGAGTAATTTTACTTTGATTATTCTAAGATGGTACCATGGTGGAGTGTTAGATTTAAGTAGTGGAGAACCGGTTTACAAAGGTGGAAAAATTACAGAATTCTTAGATGTTGATGTTGACAAGATGTCATATTTTGAATTGAGAGACTATATAAGAAAATTAGGATATAACACAACATGCACCTTTAGTATTAAACCACCTAATAGTGGTATTTTGGTAGATGTGGATAATGATATGGATATTTTTGAAATAATGTGTTCCTTGGAAAATGGAGATGAAGTAGACGTATTTGTCAAGCATTTAGTGGATGAACTAATTGTTGTGGACCCCCTAAAATTCTTAGAAAATGGAAGTCTTGAGAATATGGAGGAATCTGGTGCATCTTTTGATAATAGGCCTAACTTTATGGTAGGTGAGGACTATATAAATAAGGAGAACCTTTTTACTTCTTTTTCAACTTCACCCCCTTGCACTACCATACCTCATTTCACTACTGCAGATAGTGCTACTCTATATAGTACTTCAGCACCTACTGCTGCACCTAGTGTGCCTACATCTACTGATGTACCTAGTGTTGCTACATCTGCTGTTGCACCACCTAGTGCTGCTGCAGCTAGTGTTGCTTCACCTAGTGCTGCTACACCTAGTGTTGTTGCAAGTAGTGCTACTGTAGTTGATGATATAGATATTGGTCCTACTGGAAGTGATTTCTCAAAAGATAAAGTAGAGGTTCTGATTACTCTACTGAGGATAGTGTTGAATCAGAAAGAGAATTAGTTGGAGATGATAATGATAAAGAGTATGGTAGTGATGTACATGAGGAGGTTAGGGAGTTGAAAGCTGAAAAGAGAAAGTTTCAAAGGAGGAAAAGAAAAAAGAGAGTACCAGCTGACAATGCAGAGGTACCAGTAGGTGAAGCAGGACCATATCTAGGGTTTTATAACACTGAAACAGGTAAAGTAAGTCATGAAGGAAGGTTGGATGGTGATGAGCCTTACTTTGCAAGTTCTGATGAGGGTAGCTTTGAGTTAGATGAAGATGATTGTTGTAGTGATGAAGAACATGATGTTCTTGCATCTGGTAGGGAAAGATCTGTTAAGTTATCAAGACAAAAAAGGCCAACAGCCCAGAAAATCATTCATGACCCAACTGCAAAGGAAGTTGTTTGGCAGTTGGGTATGGTTTTTAAAGATGTGAATGAATTTAGAAGAGCTGTGACTAAATATGCAGTAAAAAAGAAGGTTGTTGTGGAGAAGTGGGTGAATGAACCAAAAAAGATTAGAGTTAGATGCAAGGATAATTGTCCATGGCTTTTGTATGCAAGTCTTGACAATACCATAAATGACTTCATCATAAAAACTTACATTCCAAAACATACTTGCAATAAGACAACCAGAAATTATTTGTGCAATGCAAAATTTTTAGTTGAAACCTTCAGAGAGAGAATAATTGAGCAGCCAAATATAAGGGTATTCAATCTGCAAGAGTTGATAAGAAAAAAATTCAAAATGTATGTTGGTAAGACTACTGTGAGAAGAGCAAGAACTAAAGTGTTGAAAGATATCATGGGTGATCATGCTGTGGAATTTAGAAGAATTCTTGACTACAAGGATGAGCTGCTGAGGACAAATCTAGGGACAAGTTGTGTTGTTAAACTTGGTGAGGCTAATAAAGAAGGTAAACCAAAATTTTTGAGTTTCTACATCTATTTTGATGCTTTGAAGAAGGCATGGGTACATTGTAGAAAGTGTATAGGTTTAGATGGTTATTTTCTTAAAGGAGTTTGTGAAGGGCAATTGTTAGTTATTGTTGGAAAAGATGGTAACAACCAGATGCTACCACTTGCTTAGGCAGTAGTTGAAAAGGAAAACACAAACACATAGAGTTGGTTTGTTAGGTGCATAAAGGATGACCTAGGACTTGGAGAAGGAGAAGGTCTCACATTGATTACAGATATGCAGAAGGTATGTATTCTGTATTATGTGTACTTATTTTTCTAGTTTAGCCAAGTAAATGTAATTATGTAGTAAATTTACCTTGTTTTATTGCATGTTTTGTATTGTAGAGACTGTTTACTGCAATTAAACAGGTGTTACCTTAATCTGAGCATAGAAGATGTGCAAGGCACATCTTAGTTAATTGGGATAAGGAATGGAGACGTCTTCAAAGAAGACAAAAATTTTAGAGGATATCCAAAAGTACATTTGAGTCTCAATTGAGGAAAAACATACAGAAGATGAAGTTGTTTGGTCCTGCAAAAATGATTGAAGACTTAATATACTTCAACATTAATTACAAGTGCAAGTTTTACTTCAACACTGAAGTGAAATGTGATTCTGTGGATAGTAACATACCAGAGTATTTTAATGCATGGATCTTACCAGTTAGGCACAAGACCATCATTAACATGCTTGAAGAAATCAGAGTAAAGCTGATGACAAGAATAGGCACTTTAAGGGAGTTTCCAAATACTTAAAAGTCCAATTACTCTCCAATGTGTTTAAAGGTTTTAGAGGAAAACTTCAACAGGTCTATGGATTGCACCATTCAATTTAATGTAGTTGCTGGTTTTGAAGTGAAAGAAGGACTTTGTCAACACAAAGTTGATATTGTCAAGAGGACTTGTAGTTGTAGGGTGTAGCAGTTAAAGGGCATACTATGTGCACATGGTGTGGCTGCAATATTATTCAAAAAGTAACCTCTGTATGAATATATTAATAGGTGCTACAGTAAGGAAACATATTTGCAGACTTATGCCAATGTTCTTCAACCACTTACAAGCATGGAAATGCAGCCAGTGTCTTCAAACATTATTGTTGCACCACCTGAAATCACAACCCTGCCTGGCAGTTCAGCTAAGAATAGGAAGAAGGAAGTTGGGGAAACAAAGAAGTCAGGAAAATTGCCTAGAACTGGACTAGCAATGACATGTAGTGTGTGTTATGTTAAAGGCCACAACAAAAGGGGTTGTCCTCGCAGAGCACCATCAGCAGAACCAACTGCACCAGCAGTAGCAACAGCTACTGGTTCAGGCAGGGGAAGAGGCAGACCAAAGGTAATTTTTTCACTTGAATTCACTACGTTATACTAGTATTCTAATTGTTAACATTCTTTTTTAATATGTAGAAAACTCCAACAGAAGCAACTAATGCTGCTCCTCAAGGAAAAAAAGATGGTTCAGGCAGGGGAAGAGGAAGACCAAAGGTAATTTTTTCACATGAATTCATTATGTTATAACACTACTCTAATTGTTAACATTTTTTTTATATGTAGAAAACTCCACCAGAAGAACCTAATGCTGGTCCTCAAGGAAAAAGTAATGGTTCAGGCAAGGGAAGAGGCAGACCAAAGGTATATTATGCGTAAATTTAGTTCTAATTTTCTCAATTTATAACATTCCTTTTATATTTATAGAAAACTTCATCAGAATCCATTATTGAACCTCCATAAGCAAAAAATGAAAGAGGGAGACCCAAAAGAACAATTTCAGTAGGTGCTACTGCAACTCCTCTACCTACAGCACCTTCAGTACCTTCAGTACCTACTATTTTTCCAGCATCCTCTTCTGCACCTCCTAATTTTTATACATCATCTTCAATAGCTGGAACTACAAAAAGAGGAATGGGTACTGGTAGGGGAAACACTGCTCCATTCAAAAGGCAAAGAGTAGTAGGAATGGGTGTGTTTCAAGCTGAAAATGGCTTTAAAGTCCTAAATGTAAGTCTCTTACTTTGTTATATCATTTGTAAATTATAAGTCATTGATATATGTTGATTATTAAATTTTTTTTATCCTTTCTTGTAGCCTGGCATGCCTAGTAGTAAGATATACTCTACTGGTCAAGCAAAGGTGGCACGATCAGCTGATGTAACTGGTGACATTGCTTATACACCAAGTAGTACCAGTAAATTAAAATGGAATGGAAAATCAGCAATCTCAATAAGAAAACTACAAGAACTTAAAGAGAATAGAAGAAAGAAGAAAGTGGGAAGTAGATCAAACCATCCAAGTCAAAATACCGCTTCTTCACTGTCCAACATGCCATGGAAATTGTAGTGTTGTTGATGTATTTTAATCACTATTTTAAGTTAGCTCAATTGACATGAAAATAATTTTATTTTAGTGTTGGAAAACAATTTAAGCACTGTATTTTGTTGACTAATGTTGCCTAATGGTTAGGCATTATTAATGTGAATATATTTTGGTATGAATGATGATGTGTGAAGTTAGAATGTTTTGTTGATGAATGTTGTCATTAGGCATTATTGTTGTGTTGTTTAAATAGTGGTGATGTTGCTATAATGTTAACACAATATTACCATTGCACTATTTAAGCGTAAAGAAAAACATAGCATTAGAACAGTGCTTTGCCTAAACAACATTATCATTACACTAGTTTGTACGTTTAAATAACAGCAACACAATACACAACTTTGCAAGTGTAAACAATAACATTGCAATAACACAAGACACAACAAGTATAAATAATAACATAGCAGCAATACAGGACACAATTTTATAACTGTAAACCACAATATAGCAGGACACAAGACACGATTTTGTAAGTACAAATAATAACATAGCAGCAGCACAACAAACATTAGAAGTACAACTACGCAAAAACAAACATATGGAGTATGACTAGGCAAAACACAACATAACATAACATAATCTGATATATTTAGAGAGAGGTATACAAAATTTACACCATATTAGACTAGATATAGCAACTACTTTCAGTTCATTTGCTACTGATGAACATGACAACAACAAAAATCAAAATAAATAAAAAAATCTTCCTATTGAACCTACACTATCTCCATCTTTCATTGTGCCTCTTCTCCCACGTCAAGTTATCAATTTGGACTTGTTTAAGCCATAAGTATTCTTCCAACTCATTGATTTTGTTCACCAATCTTACAATGATAAAATTTGATCTTGGATCCACTTTTTCTTTATCCCTCCTTAGAAAAAAATTACATTTTTTAGACTAAAAATTTTTATAGAAATCAGTACATTAACATAATTTGAATATGAAGTAACAGCAAAATACATACACCATAGTAGGGGCAAGACCAAAATCTTCTTCCCAGATTAGACTTCGACCATGAAGTTTGCAAGTCAAGCAAAATACCATGTTTGCATCTCATAACAACATTGAGCATTGGGTCTGATTCGTCCATACAAATCTTATTCAATTTCGAATTTTTCATTTCATGAATTCCGATAAAATCTATCATCAAATTACAAACCTAAATTAAGAGTTGAACAAAATTACAAAAAAAACTCCAAGAATTCAAGTAGAAAATGGGATTAAAATCTAAAATGTAGGTTAAAGAAATAAAATCAAAAAAATAAAGCAAAATGAAGGCAGATAGTGGACAAGGAGAAGAGTGTTATAAAGAAGAGGAAAAAGATCGTTGGAAGAGAGAGAGAGCGAGAGAGAGAGAGCCATTTTTCATGATTTATTTCATCAAAAAAATTAATTAATGATGTGTATTATACATATGGAAGGGTAAACTCTTACTTTTGGAGTTGTTGGGACTGAACCAACGAGCCTAGAGGGGGTGTTCTCACCTTTCATGCCAGCTCAGCATTTGAGGGGGTAATAAATACATGAAAAAATAGATCAGGGGGGTGATAGGACTCCCGTAAAGATTAAGTGTGTAGTTGGGATTTGAGATAAAGTTTGGACGGTCTTTTGGCCATTATCTCTTAATTAATTAGCATATCTTATAAGTTTGATTTTAAAATTGTATACCTCACATTTACATCACAATTCTTTATTTCATTCTATGATTTACGTATAATTATTTTATTTTCACTCATTTTCTTTAAATAAAATTAAAATATCATTGATTATGATGCTCGAAGAATAAGAATATATAACTCTTTATTTTTTTAATAATAACAAATGATAAATGAATCACGTTGTAAGATCAAATGGTATTTTTGTAGCAATTACAGAATTTTTTCTCGAATATTTTATTTTAAATAAATAATTCATGAAAAATAGCATATTTGTTACCATGGGGTGAACTTTATCATATGTAGTGATTTAATTTGTGGAATGATTTTTAAATTTATTTTTTTAATTTTTTAAGTAATATTTAAATTATTTAAGTAATGTATCATCATTTAATATTTTTTAATGTAACAATATATATAAATAGATTGAAAATTTTATAAAGTATTTTTTAATTAAATAAAAATAAAATTTTAATTGAAAATATTATAATAGATATTTAAAATAATTTTTTCTATAAAATAATTTTAATAGTAAAATTCTATTGATATATGTCAATTTTGGTCATTTGTCTCGCAAAAAGCACTTCTCGAAGAAAGATTATCCAAACACAATCTTCTTATCAAAAGTACTTTTCAAAAGAATTTATCAAACACAAATTGTATTTTTTCAAAAGCACTTTTTTGAAAAACTATTTTATAAAAATATTTTTTAAATAAGTAATTTTACAATAGCAATCCCAAACGGGCTCTATGTATCGTTTGTGAGGTGATTACTGATTAATGTGAAAGGTGATCATCAAATGCTAAATTTAAGTAAAATAATGGACAAATAGTTGGTTGTAACCTCAAAAAGTACTAGTAATTTTTTTAATTGGTCAAACATTCTTTGCTTGCTCCATTCATCTTTACTTGCTTGGTATACTAAAACCAATTATCTAATTTTAAAATTAAGATATAATTTATTATTTTATTTCTAATTTACTTTTATTATAACTATAATCATAACGCAATGCATTTTTTAAAACACTTAATATATTATATTTAAAAGGTGATAGATAAAATTATTATATTATTTATTATTTTTTAAGAAAGTCGGTCAAAAATGTGTAAATAAAAATGGACGGAGGGAGTAAGATATTAGAGCTGATCTATTTATTTTAATTAAATGAAATGAATAATTCGAACTAAAACATGGCCATATTATATTTGAAGAGTTTGTAAATCAACCTTTTTCCAAGGTAGTTAATTCTACTACAATTTTCTCTTCTTTTATATGTTTAAATAAAAATCACAAAAGTACGTTGCGAACGTTACTCTAAATGGCAGTTCCACTAACTTGTTTCGCAATATGTATTCAAACATTTAATTTAGGATGACACAAATACGTCAATTATACTAAAAATAGATGTTTAATAATATTTGTCTAGTTTGAAAATCCAATGAATAATTACCTCTTTGTATCTATTTCGCCTTTGTTATTAAATACTGCAAGTATACATTATCCAAAATATTTCTTAAAGCATTAAATTTATCTACATGTATATTTGCATCTATAATATATTAAAAGTCTGAATACCCTTAGAAAGGTGATTCAAACTTTTTATCCTTCATTAAAAATCTCAGCAATAGATAAAATTGTCTTTTCAATTTTTTTTGAATTTGTTACTTAATCAAACTAAGGACTTCTAAAAATATATAGATAGAAATTAAGTATTCCTAAAACATATGGGATAGAAATGAAAGACTTTTGAAATATGTGGAAAGAAATAATCAGTACGATATATGGAAACCTAATAAAATAAATATACTAAATTTTGACTATTAATTTTTTTGAAAGCCAAGTGATCTAAAATAGATATCTAGGTTCTCTTATTGTTATTAGTATAGGTTTTAGTTGATTTCTTAAATATTTTGTGGTCCATGCCAATATTTTGTGCGTTGAGATGGCACTTCTCCATAAAAATACGCTTTTAATTTTGTTTTAGTCGTTTTAAACATCTTTTCTATGTGATTTACGTAATATTTTTCCTTTATAAGTAGGAGTCTATTCTTCTATTTCTTTCAAAAAATTTCACGTTTTAGCTTTCTTTTAGGTGTAGAAATTCTTTAATGGTTATTTTTTTAATTTCTTTTTGGTTTAGAGTTTTCTATACATAAAAAAAATATTATTGCACAATCTCATTCATGAACTTTATGTTGCTTCTGTGTTTCTAGGTTTTCTTTCTTTAAGAATTTTTCTTTTGTAGTGTATGTTAATGTTTGGCTTATTACTTTCTCTTATGTTTTCCACCATGAATATATTATTATTCATATGTTTTATCAAAATTGTACGTTTTTGAAGTGAGTTTGTGCAGAGGTATGTTTTCTAAAATTTTAGACTGATTTTGAAGTTTACAATAATAAAAGATTGTTAAGAAACAACATAAGTGTGGATGTCTTTTTAGTTGTCAATGGTGTCTTGTTTTTCAAATATAAAGATCCCATGCATAAGTCTACTATTTCTATTAGTTACAATGGTTGGCAAGGTTGCCTATAAAGGCATACCATTGTCTCTATTTTATATGCACAGACCAAAAATTTAATAAAAGCTCTACAATCTGTTTCACAATTTTTTTACTCTGTTATTTTATTTTATAACACGTTATCAGCACGAGACTCTACTGTCTCAAAATTTGAAGGCTAAGGTATTATTTTCTCTTTCTTTTAATATGTCTAATCTTATGAAACTTGAGTTCGTTGTCCTTCAAAGTTCGAGCAAAAACTACCTTTCATGGGTATTGGCTGCCGAAATCCATTTGGATGCTATGGGTCTTGGAGACACCATTAAAATTAAAAATATAGCATCAAACCAAGATTGTGCTAAGGCCATGATATTCTTGCGTCATTATATTGACAAAATTTTAGAAATTGAATATCTTACTATTAAGGATCCACTTGTTTTGTGGAATAGCCTAAAAGAAAGGTATGACCACCTAAAGATAGTCATACATCAGAAAGCATGATATGATTGGATGCATCTGAGATTTCAAGACTATAAGTCTATTCATGAGTCCAACTTTATCATTTTCGAAAAAAATTCTCAGTTGAAACTATGTGGAGAGACTATAATGATGTTGATATGATAGAAAAAATACTCTCCATCTTTCATGCCTTGAATGTGCTTTGCAACAACAATATCAAGAGAAAGATTTTAAGAAGTATTCTGAACTAAGTTCTCATCTTCTTGTGGCTAAACAAAATAATAATTTGTTAATAAAAATTAAGAACTTTAACCTACTGGATCTACACCATTTTCTAAAGTGAATAAGTTATATGCCTACTGTGTTATGCGTGGAAAAGGTTGTGAATCTGATCGTGGATGTGGTCGTGGCTATGATTATGATCAAGAAAGAAATCATATCTTTGGTGTTAGTCATTCATCAAAGAAATGATACCGTCAAAAGAAACAAGGAAAGAATGAGAAATGTGAAGTCATTAGAAAATATGTTTGTTTTTAATGTGGTGCAAAATGACACTATGCACGTGACTTTCATATTCTCAAACACTTGGTTGAGTTTTATCAAGCATCACTAAACAAGAAAGAACTAATTTTATCTCTGAAAATCATATTGACATCGCTCACTTAGATGTAGCAGATTTCTTTGAGCACACTGAAAGAAAGATTGATCACCTGATTTCCTATGGTTCTGTGGCTATGAAAGAGTGAACGACTTTTAATATTTATTAGTAATGGCAGTGTAATGAATAAATGTTAATTTACAAGTAGTTATTCTAGTTTTTCATTAATTAGTATTTTTGTTTTAGTCATATAATCGTAAGTTTATTAGTAATTTATTTTGGCTTGATCTTATCAAATTTTAATATTGCAATTCACTATGTACTTACAAAAAAAATTGCTCATTGAATTATAGCATTAAATTATAGTTTTGATTATGGCATTTTTTTTTGGTATCATAAAATATAGTTCATTGGATTATGTTTATAATTTAATCAAATAGTCTATAAATTTGTTTTAACATGGACTAACTATTAGTATTGTTATTTTTTTTCTTCTCAGCAAGTACGTGCAAAATAAATCTTTGTACTTGTGAGTTTTTAGTAGAATTTAACAATACTTACCGTTGAAGTAGACATTACTTATTTAATTGGTCAAATTTGTTAAACTACTTAGTGTTGACTTTATAGTTTATCCATCATTAATATTTAA
>NC_061121.1:164894269-164964721 GCF_002878395.1 Capsicum annuum
TATTTATCATATCAAGACAATGAAATATGGATGAGCTGAATCATGAATATCTTGATTTTACTAAAAATGTCTCCAGATAGACATGTATTATAGAAAAAATTTCTTGCTTTATATTATGGCTTGTATGGGACAAACATTAGTGCGATTGAGGCACATTCTATAACAAATCAAAATTTTACTAATTCTAAAATTTTTTAACTTTGGCACGATCGATTGGGATATCCTAGATCTACAATGATGAGACAAATTATAGAAAATTTAAATGGGCATCTATTAAAGAGCTTGAAGGTTCTTTCAAATAATGAATTTTCTTGTACTGCATGTTATCAAGGTAGGTTAATTGTGAGGCCGTCACCAACTAAGGTTGAGATTGATTCCCCTTCATTCTTAAAACATATACAAGGAAATATTTGTGGACCTATTCACCCACCTAGTGGGTCATTTTGATATTTCATGGTCTTAGTAGATGGTTCTATGTGTGCCTATTGTTATCTCGCCACTTGGCATTTGAAAAATTATTGGAACAAATAATATAATTACGGACATAATTTCTTGATAATCAGATTAAGTCTATTCGCCTTGATAATACTGCAAAGTTTTCATCTCAAGCATTTAATTATTATTGCTTATCAAATGAGATAAAAGTTGAACATCATGCAGCTCATGTTTACATTGAAAATGGCATTAATAAGTCATTAATTAAACGTCTGCAATTGATAGCAAGACCATTGCTTATAAAAACTAAGTTGTCCACCTCTGTTTGGGGTCATTCTATTTTTCATGATGCAATACTTGTTCATCTCAGATTAATAAATTATCATAAATTTTCTTTGTTACAGTTTATTTTGGGTCAAGAGCCTAATATATCTCATTTGAGAATTTTTGAATGTGTTGTATATGTACTTATTGCACCACCACATCACACAAAGATAGGCCATCAAAGAAGATTTGGAATATATATTGGGTTGAGTGACCCTCTATTATTCGCTACCTTGAACCATTAACTGGAGATATGTTCACTGCTTGATCAAATCTTTGGTTTAATGAGACTATTTATCCAAAATTAAGGGGAGAAAATAGTGAAATCGAAAGAGAAATTTTGTGGAAAAATTCATCACTATCTCATCTTGAACCACATGCTTCTATTTGTGAGCAAGAAGTACAAATGAGTATTCACCTTCAGAAAATTTAGACGCATTTACAGATTTAAATAGGATTACTAAATCATACATTCCTGCAGTGAATGTCCCAATTTAAATTAAGATCCCTATAGAATTATCTACTAGTGTCGTAGCTAATGATTCCAAAGCACGCCTGAAGCATAGAAGACTATTGAGTTCTAAGGATCAAAATACTATAAAAAGCAAAATAAATGATCAAGATGACATTACAAAAGAATCTCATATGGATGTTCAAGATTTGGATAATTTTGATATTCCTGAAGGAATTAATAAGCCAGAGAATCAAGAAAATGATGAATTAACCATAAATGTAAGTGGTGGTGAAACTAATTCAAATAAATCAAAAATAGTGGTGATTATGTCTATGCATATAATGTTGCAACAAAAATTATGCAAGAGAGTGAGCATTTGGAACCTCAATGTTTCACAGAATGTCGACAAAGAGATGATTGGTCAAAATGGCAAGAAGCAATTCAGTCTGAGTTGAATTCACTTGTAAAGCGTGAGGTTTTTGGACCTATTGTTCAAACACCCAATGATAATCTATTGGCTATAAATAAGCCTTTGTGCATTAAAAAATAAAATACAAAGGTATAAGACATGCCTTGTTGCACAAGAATTTTCATAAAGGCCCGATGTCGATTATGAAGAGATATACTCACCAGTTATGGATTGTATAACACTATGTTATCTTATTAGTTTCACTATCCATAAGGGACATGAAATGAATTTTATGGATGTGGTTACAGCTTATATTTATGGATAACTTGATAATGAGATATACATGAAAATTTTTGAAGGATATAAAATGGACGAGGCATCTTGAGAAATGTATTCAATTAAATTGCAGAGATTAGTATATAGTTTGAAGCAATCTAGATGCATGTGGTATAATTGTCTTAATAAGTATTTATCTAAAGAAGGTTATATAAATAATGCAATTTTCCCATGTATTTTTATTTAAAAAAACATCAGAGTTTATTGTACTTGTTGTTTAAGTTGATGACATAAACCTTATTGGAACTCTAATAGAGATTCAAAAGACAATTGATTATTTAAAAAGAAATTTAAGATGAAAGATGTTGGAAGGACAAGACTATGTCTTGGTTTGCGAATTGAGTATTTGATAAATGGTATCTTTATCAATCAATCTACCTATATAGAAAAGATTTTGAAAAGATTTTATATGGATAGAGCACATTTATTAAGTACTGAAATGGTTGTTCGATCACTTGATGTGACTAAGATCTATTTCGACCTCAAGAAAAGAACGAGAAAATTCTTGGTCCTGAAGTACCATATCTTAGTGTAATCGGTGCACTAATGTATCTTGCTAACTTTATAAGGACCAATATAGAATTTTTTATTAATTTGTTAGAAAGGTATAGTTCTTCTCCTACTAGAAGACATTGGAATGGAATCAAACACATATTGCGGTATCTAAAGGGGACTATCAATATGGATTTATTTTATTTTAAAGATTGCAGTCTCGATCTTGTTGGTTATGCTGATGAAGGGTATTTACCTGATTCACACAAAGCTCGATCTCAAATAGGCTATGTGTTTATATGTAAAGGTACTATCATATCTTGAAGATCTACAAAATAGTCTATCGTGGCAACTTCCTCAAACCATGAAGAGATAATAGTTATTCATGAAGCAGGCTGAGAATGTATGTGGTTGAGTTCTGTGATACATCTCATTCGAGAAAAATATAGTATGAAATGTAACAAAGCACCCATGATTTTACATGAATATATACAGCATGCATAGCACAATTAAAGGATGGATTCATAAAAGGATATAGAACGAAGCACATTTCACCAAAACTTTTCTACACATATGAGCTACAAAAGAATGGTGATATCAACATACGACAGATTCGTTCAAGTGATAATTTAGTAGACATATTTACCAAAGAATTATCAACCTTAACATTTGATAAGATGATATACAATATGGGGATACGACATCTCCAAGATATTAAGTGATGTTTTAATCAGGGGGAGTAAATACACACTGTAGTACTCTTTTTTCCTTAATCAAGGTTTTATCCTATTGGGTTTTCCTTGATAAGGTTTTTAATGAGGTAGTTAAAAAAATGTGTATTACAAGATATGCATTTGTAATGCCCCAAGTATGCACCCCGGACGCCATACGGTGCTTACGACCCCAAAGATTCATAAGCTAACCCATGATTGGTACTTACTGTGAGCACTGAACAAAAATACTAAAATAATGCGGAAAGTAGGCTGAAATGCCATAAGGTTTATAATCTGAATACTGATAAATATAGTACTAAAATAACATCTGAAAACTGAATACTATCTGAAATAGTCTAGTCTGAAAAGCCTTTATCTAAACTGTCTAAAAATGGAGTTGATGGGATAAGTCCCCAACTAACTCCACTACTAAAATACTGAAGCTATTGAAATGCTGAAATAAAAGCATATCCTCGATCGATGAGGACTCACTACTGAATCTGCTGCTGCTATCTAAATCTATCTAAGCACGGTCGAGAACCTGAGTGTCTAAACCTATGATATAAGTGATATAAGTCAAATGGCCACCTTAGCTTTTGATGACATCTTTGGAGGCCAACACCTAAAGGCCCAAGACTTGGTCACCCCGAGAGCACAAGGATATGCAAAGAAAGCTCGTTTTGAGAATGACTTAAAGCAATTCGGTGTGTGGAAGGTTTCTTGGTTGCTTACTTTGATTCTAAGCCGAGAAGCACAAGCCTTGAAGTATGAACCATACTCGGTTTTTGAGAGCATTAAAGAGGTGCCATTCATTCAAGTTATAACACACCTTGGCTGCCCCTTCATTAAGGGTATTTTAGACATTACACATGGTATATTTACACACCATGGTTGCCCCTCTCATTAAGGGCAAAGTGGTCTTTTGGTCTTCATTTGTAATATATTATAAATAGGCCCCTTTAGTCTTATTTTCATTAGTTTTTGAAAGATGAATATATGAAACATCAAAAATTCTCTCTCTTGAGAGTAGAACACCTTAGTGTAGTCTTAGGTTAGGGCTTGAAAAAGCTATTATTGATCTTTTCTTGGAAACGGTGATCCTGAGGTGAGTTGATTCCCTTGGCGATTACCGTAAGAGTGTGGTTTAGATTATTACATTCATTAGGGGTTAATGTTGAAATGTACTTGGTTCTTAATCTTGTAATAATCTTGGTCTCACTATCTATCCTTTACTTTTATTGTTGTTATCTTCTGTAGTGGACTATTTTGGGTCCTTTATTGAATCCAAAACTTGTGTTATTGTTGTCAATCTTGTTCTTCACGTTATTGTTTTATTGTTAGCTGTTTTGGTGTGAAATACACTATTGTTATCTTGTATTCTTGTTGTATTTACTGAATCCGAGAGTGGTCTTTGAAATGGTCCTCAGTTCTTGAACTAGTGGACTGATTTTGGAGCGTGTTTGGACTATTTTTGAGCCAATTTCGTGTCTTCCAAGTTTATATTGTATCAATAAGATATAATAGCACAAAGATAAAGTATGCGTCAGTACGTGGAATGTACTGGTATGCTAGATGAGGTAAGGTTGAATGCAAGGGTTTGTATGCATGAACAGTAATTGACTGAATGATATAGAGTAACTAAGTAAGAGTACATGGATAATTGAAACTACTGTAAAATACTGAGTATGCAATACTGTGCATATATATGTATACTCTATCTGAGCTTTTATTAAAGTTGAGTACTAGTTTTTTATACTGAGTAACTGATATCTGTGATTACTGATAACTGAATTACTGATACTGAGTGACTTTTTCAGGCAATCCTGATTCTATAGAATTGAACTGAGTTCTAAACTGAAGATTGAAACTAAAATTATGGGAGGTAATCATCTAACCAATATGCCCCTCTCTGAATGGATTGGGGTCCAACCTGTAACCCCAGTTGGAAGGGTGCTAGCACAGTGCCACGGGTAAAGACAAGATGAGGAGTCACTCTTATCTGGTAGGTTCCCTGAATAAGAATGGTGGTACCCTCAACTGGAAAGTAAAACACCTTATCAACCCTCAACTAGAAGGTTGATATATCAACCTACGTTGGATACGTAGTTCTGGAACGCAAAGACTACTTCTAAGGATCACACCCTATACTGACAAGTGAGCCCCCATCCTTGGGTTCACTCGTTGCTAAATCCTACTCCCAACTAAAGACACTTATTACTATACTGAGCTGAACTGGACTGATTCTGAGTTTCACTAAGTTCTATAACTGTGTGAGTACTACTATTTGTGACATTACTGAGACTATTCTGTAACTACTATAGCTCTAGGTAAACAACTAGATTTTTGGGTATTGAAATACCCCAGGACTCTATAGCATTGAAAATAAAGCATGGCATAATGTTGAAAGCATGATAATACTTGCTTGTTAATAGTGCACTTATTTAGACATTTTGTCCAACACTTGATATACATGAGCTTTTACATGAGTGGGACCTCATATACTCAATTCACATAAGCATTTTATCAAATACTTGGGAAGCATGATTATTTCACAAAATAATAGTCAACACATGAACATCATGGATACAATAATCAATTGTAAATTCAAGGGTTTATCATGATAATCACATAGTCATCACACATGCGATTTAATTTTATGAAACTTGTAATTTAATCATGGATTGAAACCCAATTAATATCATGAACATGAATAAAATTAATTCCAAGCATGGAAATCATAAATCTATAAACTTGTATGTTTAAATAGGGCTCTTGGACTCCATGGGTGAAAGGAACCCATGAATGAACACCTAACGTACCTTGATTGTAAATTTCATAAAGATTGGGGTGAGTTCTTGAGACTTGATCTTGAACTTGATGAAGCTAGGGCTTGTTCTTGAGAGAGTTTATGAATAAAGAATGAAATTTTTCCCTATAGAATGATTAATTTCGTGTTATAGCTAACTTGGGTGAGGGGAAAAGGATAAAACTGCCCTCTCAGCCTCTCTTCCCATATAATAAATAGACCTCGCATCGGACTCCTAGAAATGGGGAATTAATCTCGCGACGCAACACCCAAAAACAAAAATGAATCTCGCGACGCGTCTCCCAGAAACGGGAAATGAATCTTGCGTCGCGAGCTTATTGCGAGACCTTATTGTTTTGGGCATCTAAACTCATCCTTACGCTAATACGATAATTCCAAAAATCCCCTGATATGACCTATTAACATCCCTGGTCATGAATCAACTAAAAAATCGACAATGCAAGGATAGAAAGATCAAAAATAAAGTCATTGATATATCGAGCCCAAAAAAATAAACTAAGTGTTAAACCCTTAGCTGAAATTTTCTAAATCTGAGACCTCTTTTGGCATGTTAACTAGGACTGAATTAGAATAGGACTTTTACGGGGTCTTACAATATCTCTCTCTTGGGAACATTCATCCTCGAATGAGGTTGACTAAGCTAAGAATGCTGCTAGACTAAGATTACATACAGAACATGCACAACTGAAGCATGACTGAATTCTGAAAACATGACACATGACTGAGCTATTTCATAAAGGTATGCATGATACGAGAATGCTATGCAGATGAACTGATACCAAGTTTATAAAGGAAATCTGAACATGGAACTAAGTAAATCTAAGGAAGACTGTTACCTTGAGCTGAGTTTGAGTTTGTGGAGAAGAGGTGAGGAGACTTGGTCCGTATATCTGCTTCTACTTCCAAAGTAGCTCTCTAAAGGATTAATTCCTCCAAAGAAATTTGACCAAGGGAACTTCTTTGTTCCTCAATTTGCGGATCTGACGATTGAAGATTTGGACTGAAACCTCTTCGAAAAATAGATCATTCTGAATACTTACATCCTATAAGGGGACTACGATTGTTGGGTCACTAATGCATTTCTTTAGCAAAGAGACGTGGAATACTAGGTGCACTGAAGCTAGATTTGAAGGCAACTCAAGATTGTAAGCTACCTTTATGAAATAGCTGCAAATTCTATAAGGACCGACATATCAGGGACTGAGCTTTCCTTTTTTACCGAACCTCTTCACCCCTTCATGGGAGAGATTTTCAAATACACAAAGTCTCCAATGTCAAACTCGAGATCCTTTCCCCTCACATCTGCATATGATTTTTGTCGGCTATGGGATGCCCTAAGCCTTTCTATGATCAACCGAACCTTCTCTAAGGTATCAAACACTAAGTCAGGCCCTACAACTACAGCCTCACCTACCTCGAACCAACCAATTGAAGATCTACATCCCCTACCATAAAAAGACTCAAACGGAGCCATCTGGATACCAAAATGATATTTGTTATCATACGCAAACTCAATCAAAGGTAAGTGGTCATCCCAACTACCCTTAAAGTTGACGACACACGCTCTTAACATATCTTCTAGAGTCTAAATGGTTCTTTCTACTAGACCATCTATCTGAGGGTGGAAGGATGTACTAAGGTGGACTTGGGTACCAAGACCCTATTGGAATGCCTTCCAAAAATAAAAGGTAAAATGGATACCTCTATCTAAAATAATGGACAACGGTACACCGTGCAATCTGACCAACTCTTTAACATAGAGTTTAGCATAGTCCTCGGCTAAATAAGAGGTATGAACTGGTAAAAAATGGGTTGATTTGGTCATCCTATCCTCAATGACCCAAATTGAATCATGTAGATGATGAGTACGAGGCAAACCCATCACAAAGTCCATGTTCACTTCTTCCCATTTACATGAGGGAATGCTAAAATCTTATATGGATTCACTATACTTCTGGTGCTTAATCTTAACCTACTGACATATAGAGCACTTAGCTATAAACTCTGCTATATCCCTCTTCATCCCACTCCACCAATAGATTTCCCACAGATTGTGGTATATCTTAGTGACCCCTGGATTAATAGAGTAACGTGCATCGTGCGCTTCTGCAAGGATTCGCTGCCTCAAGTTATCTAAACATGGAACATATAGTCGACCCTGGCAGTGTAACACACTATCTCCCCCTGAGAGAAAACCTCTACTTTTTGATCTCTGACTGATTCTTTCAGTTTAACTAGACTGGGATCTCTGTCCTGATTTTCTTTAAATCCAAAAACTAGAGAGGATTCTACACTATTTTGTACCCATACTCTACTCTCAGCTAAATTAACCAAATGAACACCTAGTCTAGCAAGTTGATGAACTTCCTAAACTAACTTCTTCTTACCATCCTCAACGTGAGAAAACCACTCATGGACAATCTATTGAGAGCATCAGCCACTATATTAGCTTATGTCATAATCTTTCAACAACTCTTACCACCTTCTCTGACATAAATTTAGATTTTTCTGAGAGAACACATACTGCAAGCTTTTATGCTCTGTGAACAAATCAACATGCACCCCATCCAAGTAGTTCCTCTAAATCTTTAAGGCAAATACAATAGCTGCTAACTCAAGATTATGGGTGGGATAATTCTTCTCATGGGGATTAAGCTATCTAAAGGAATAGGCTATGACCATACCTCTCTATATTAGGACACAATCCAAACCTACTCTAGATGTATCACAGTACACAACAAACCCATCTAAACTATCTGGTAATGTCAAAACTGGGGCAATAATGAGTTGAGTTTTCAAATCCTAAAAACTCTTTTCACAAGAATCTGATCACTAAAACATAGCTTTTTTCTGAGTCAATCTGGACATGGGTGATGCAATAGATGAAAACCTTTAAACAAATCAACAGTAATAGCCAGCTAAACCTAAGAACCTCCTGATATCTGATGGAGAGATAAGTCTAGGCCAGTTTCTCACCGCTTCAGTATTTTGAGGATCAACCCTAATGCCATCACCAAAAATAATATGACCAAGGAATGCTACTAACCTTGGCCAAAATTTGCACTTACTAAATTTGGCGAACAACTGATGAGATCTAAGAGTCTGAAGTATGATTCTGAGGTGGTCTACATAACCATTCTCACTACGGGAATAGACAAGAATGTCATCAATGAATACTATAACAAATATGTCTAAGTACTGCTTGAACACGTGATTCATCAACTCCATGAAGGTTGTTGAGGCATTTGTAAGACCAAAGGACATGACTAGAAACTCGAAGTGACCATACTAAGTTCAAAAAGTTATTTTCAGAATGTCATATTCTCTTACTCTAAGATGATGATAGCTTGATCTGAGATCTATCTTAGAAAAGTAGCTGGCACCTATAAGTTGGTCAAATAAGTCATCGATTCTAGGAAATGGGTATTTGTTCTTGACTCAAACAAGTCAACGATTCTAGAAAGTGGGTATTTGTTCTTGACTGTGACTTTTTTCAACTGATGGTAGTCTATACACATTCTAAGAGAACCATCTTTCTACACATGAATAAGACTGGTGTGCCCTATTGGGAAATGTTGGGTCTGATGAATCCCTTATCTAGGAGATCTTTCAACTATTCTTTTAGCTCTCTGAGTTTAGATGGTGCCATTTTGTATGGAGGAATAGAGATGGGATGAGTGTTTGGAAGAAGGTCTATTCCAAAATTGATTTTCCTTTCGGGAGGAACTCTGGGAAGATCTTTAGGAAACACATCTGAGAATTCATTTACTACTAGAACTGACTCAAGACTAGGAGTATCTGAACTAGAGTCTTTCACTCGCACAAGATGATAGACACATCCCTTGGATATCATTTTTCTCGCTCTAAGGTATGAAATCAACTGAACCTTAAGCGTTGTAGTACTACCCCTCTATTCAAGGACTGGTTCATTTGGAAACTAAAAATGAACAATTTTGTTTCTACAATCCACTAAAATATAGCATGAATGGAGCCAATCTATGCCGAGAATGATGTCAAAGTCCTTTATCTCTAACTCTACTAAGTCTGCTGAAGTGACTTTATGAGATATCAGAACTGAACAATTTCTCTATACCCATTGGGCTATAATAGACTGACCCACTGGGGTAGAGACTGATAATGGTTCTGTTAAGATTTCTGGTCTAACTTTAAAGTTGACTGCTATGTAAGGAGTTACAAAAGATAGAGAAGCTCCTATATCTAACAAGGCATAAATATGTAAATAAAAAATTTGTAATGTACTAGTGACCATATCAGCAGAAATTTCCTGATCTTGTCTGGACTGAAGTGCATAAAGCCTATTTGGGCATTGCCCACTAGTGGCACTAGAAGTGGTACCCTACTGATTCAGGCGACTGAACTGAGCTGGGGGACGATTGTACTAACCCTGTAAACCTAACTGAAGGCAATCTCTAATTCAATGGTCTAGCTTGTCATACCCAAAACATACATCACTGCCAGCTCTGCAGACACCCTAATGGTTTCTGCCATATTTTTTACAAAGAGGATTTTTTCGAGCACTACTGACACTACCCTGAGATTTAGAGCCTGGCTCCCTATCTTTGTTAACATTTTTGAACTTAGGCGTTGGAGCACTGGTTGAGGACGAAACTGGAACTGAGTACTTTGGACAATACTGGAAAGAGTTACCGCCCTCTGACTTAGGTTGAATAAAATTAAAGTTACCTACTCTAGCTCTCTTATTTTCCCTCTCCCTCTCCTTATTCTTAGCTTTTTCTATCCGCTGAGCATGGACCATAATCCTAGATATGTCTATCTCCTTAATTAGAATCACAGTTCTGCACTCCTTAACTATACTCTCTGATACCCCAGACACGAACTTGCTCATTCTGGACCTATTGCCTACTACTACATTGGGAGCACATCTGACTAACTGAGTAAGTTTGAGGGAATACTCTTTCACACTCATACTGCCTTGCCTGAGATGATGAACTCTAACACCTTGGCTTCCCTCAACTCTAGGGGAAAGAATCTGTCTAGAAAAGCAGTAGAAAACTCTTCCTATTCTAGGGGCTCTACATCTGTGCCCCTGTCAACCTTTCACTGTTTAAACTATGTATGAGCTACATCTTGTAGCTAATAGGCATCTAACTCAGCATTCTCATTGGAAGTCACTCCCATAATATCTGTGACTTTCTACACCTAATCAAAGAACTCTTGTGGATCCTCTTCAAACTTAGATCCTGAAAATAGAGGAGGATTCATTCGGGTGAAGTCCCAAATCCTAACTATAACAGTGAAAAGCAGCTAGACTTTCATTCGGAACTGCTACAGAATTGGCTAGAGTGGCAAACATAACTCTGAATTCTGCATTGGAGACATGCTCATCCAGGGAATCTGCCTAAACGGGCTGAAGTGTTGACTAGTTTCCTGATCTTCTTCCATTGGTATTTTTGGGAGGCATGTTCTGTAAATAGAAGTAAGAAAATAATTAGATTGAGAGTTTAACTTGAGCTCATGCTCACTCGTATGACATGAATACTGAAAGAAGGAAAACTTTCCTAAAAATATCTCATAGCCTCTTGTCCATAAGTGTGGCTCTCTAAATACCCATGCACAAGACTCTACTTAACGCATCTTTCAGACTCCTTGGGACTTTTTTGAACCTTAGGCTCTGATACTAAGTTTGTAATGCCCCGACTTTGTACCCCAGATGCCACACAATGCTTACGACCCTGAAGGAACACAAGCTAACCCATGACCGGTACCTGCTGTGAGCACTAAATAAAAATACTAAAATAAAGCAGAAAGTAGGCTGAAATGCCATAAGGCTCATAATCTGAATACTAATAAATATAGTACTGAAATAACATCTAAAAACTGAATACTGTCTAAACTAATCTAGTCTGAAAAGCCTCTATTTGAACTGTCTAAAAGTGGAGTTAATGGAACAAGCCCCCAATAAACTCCCACTACTGAAATACTGAAGCTACTGAAATATTGAAATAGAAGTATATCCTTGATAGATGAGGACTCGCTACTGAATCTGCTACTGCTATCTGAATCTGTCTAAGTATAGTCGGGAACCTGAGCATCCGATCCTATAATATGAGACATAATAGCCCAAAGAGAAAGTATGCGTCAATATATGGAATGTACTGGTATGCTAGATGAGGTAAGGCTGAATGCAAAGGTTCGTATGCATGAACAGTAACTGACTGAATGATATAGACTAACTGAGTAAGAGTATATAGATAACTGAAACTACTGTAAAATACTGAGTATGCAATACTGTGCATATATATGTACACTGTATCTGAGCTTTTACTGAAGCTGAGTCCTAGTTTTTAATACTGAGTAACTGATATCTGTGATTACTGATAACTGAATTACTGATATTGAGTGACTATTTATAACAGTCCTGATTCTGTAGAACTGAACTGAGTTCTATACTGAAGACTAAAACTGAAATCGTGGGAGGTAATCATCTAACAAATATGCCTCTCTCTAAATGGATTGGGGTCCAACCTGTAACCCCATTGAAAGGGTGTCAGTACAGTGCCACAAGTAAATATAAGTTGAAAAGTCACCCTCATCTAGCAGGTGTCCTAAATGAGAATGGTGATACCCTCAACTAGCTGGCAAAGAACCTTATCAACCCTCAATTGGCAGGTTGATATCTCAACCTACGCTGGCTATGTAGTTTTGGAATGCAAGGACTACTTTTAAGGATCACCCCCTCTACTGGCAGGTGAGCCCCTATCCTTGGGTTCACTAAGTGCTGAATCCTACTCCCAACTGAAGACACTAATTATATACTAAGTTGAACTGAACTGATACTGAGTTTCACTGAGTTCTGTAACTGACTGAGTACTACTATTTGTAACTTTATTGAAACTATTCTGTAACTACTGTAGCTCTAGGTAAACAACTAGATTTTCAGGTATTGAAATACCCCCAGGACTTGATAGCATTGAAAATAAAGCATGGCATAATGTTGAAAGCATGATAATACTTGCTTGTTAATAATGCACTCATTTAGATATTTTGTCCAACACTTGATATACATGAGCTTGTACATGAATGGGACCTCATAATAACATATTATGTCTTCACTACTGAATTCACATAAGCATTTTATCAAACACTTGGAGAGCATGATTATTTCATAAAATAATAGTCAACAAATGAACATCATGGATACAATAATCAATTGTAAATTCAAGGGTTTATTATGATAATCACATACTCATCACACATGCTTTTTAATTTCATGAAACTTATAATTTTTCATGGATTGAAACCCAATTAATATCATGAACGTGAATACAATCAATTTCAAGCATGGAAATCGTAAATCTATAAACTTGTATGTTTAAATAGGATTCTTGGACTCCATGGGTGAAAGGAACCCGTGAATGAACACCTAACATACCTTGATTGTAAATTTTGTGAAGCTTGGGGTGAGTTCTTGAGACTTGATCTTGAACTTGATGAAGCTAGGGCTTGTTCTTGAGAGAGTTTATGAATAAAGAATGAAATTTTGCCCTATAGAATGATTAATTTCGTGTTATAGTTGACTTGGGTGAAGGAAAAAGGACAAAACTTCCCTCTCAACCTGTCTACCCGTGTAATAAATGGACCTCGCATCACGACTCCTAGAAACGGGGAATGAATCTCATGATGCAACTCCCAAAAATGGAAATAAATCTCACGACGCGTCTCCCAAAAATTGGAAATAAATCTTGCGTCGCAAGCTTATCGCGAGACCTCACTATTTTGGGCATTTAAACTCATCATTACACTAATTCAAAAATTCTGAAATTCCCTTAATATGACCTATTAACATCCATGATCATGAATTAACTGAAAAATCAACAATGTAAGGTCGGAAAGATCGAAAATAAAGTCATTGAAATATCGAGCCCAAAAAAATAAACTAATTGCGAAACCCTTAGCTGAAATTTTCTAAGTCTGGGACCTCTTTTGGCATGCTAACTAGGAATAAATTAGACTAGGACTGTTACGGGGTCTTACAGCATTATTAGATTTTTTCTTTATTTTGTGTTAAACAGGTACACACTGTCTAAACATCTAAGGGATAGTGTTAAGAAATAACATAAGTGTGGATGTCTTTCTAATTTTCAATGGTGTCTTATTTTTCAAATGTAAAGTTCCCATGCATAAGCCTACTATTTCTATTGGTTACGATGATTGAAAATGTTTCCTATAAAGGCATACCATTGTCTCCATTTTATATAGACAAATCAAAAATTTAATAAAAGCTCTACTATTTGTTCCTCAATTTCTTAGCATCGTTATTTTATTTTATAACAAAAATATATTTGTGATATACAGTTGCAAATTGAGAAACTTCTCTGTGACCTTTTTTTTATGATATTTAATAACAATTAATGATTTTAAATTGATTTATTATTTGGATCATCCCAATTCGTCACGCAAAATTGGTTGATCATTCTGAATTCATAATAATTAGAAACGAAATTGGCTTATTTACAATTTTGGATAAGTTATTTGGATCATCATATTTCATTAAGAAAAATTGGTAGGTCATTCTAAATTCATAATAATCAGTAATCTTATTAATTTAAGATTTTTTTATCTACACTTTTATGGTTAAAATATTATGTGTACTATGTTCTAAGGATTATCTGCGGGGTTAGGTTTTTAGGATATTTGATTTTTATTTATTAGTTGTTTGATTTATCATTAAATTTTTTTCATCATTGATTGTTGATGTTTGCTTAGGTATAAAGGGGTCATCAACAATTTCGAGAATTGGTCCTTGTGATTTGAAGTAAACTTGAGAAATTTTTCTTATTTTAATGTAAATTTGTATATATACCTTCTCTTTTTTTATTTATTTATTTGTATTATAGTTTAAAGTGTTCAGTATCTGCATTGGAGCTCGACTGAATCCGAATTGATATAAAAAGTCCCATATTATAAGTTAAGTGCTTTCTATCAAAGGTGACATAGGAGTTATTGTTCATTCTAAGGTTGTCAAGAAATTGAAGCATAATACAATAAAGTGATAGTAACTTATATTATGATCAAGAATTATGTCTTTTTTGGGTGAACCTGGTGAAAATATCAAAGACATAATATGTGAAAAGATAGGAATAGATGAAATAGTAAATTCATGTGTACCGGCCCATAGTACGTCTTTAATTATATGTATGAAATTTTCTCACGAAGTGCTTGCATAGTTTATGCTTAGTATTTGTAAATTAATATGATTTATCTTTCATGTTTGGCCTTACTCTTTTGGTCCTATAAACAAAAATTTATTTAGTCTCAATTAAAATGAGAATTATTATTTTAAAACTCTGCAATGTATGGAATCTAAAAAAATCTCAAAAGAAAGAGTACTTGTTGGCTCAATTAGTGGCTGGTTTGAAAGAAATTTGTCATGACCTAAAAGCGAGGGTCATGATGGCACTTGTTGCCACATACTTTGACAAGTAACCCTATTACCCAAATAGATAAAAAAGAGGAAATGACAAAAATACCCCAAGGTAAGGCTTCTAGAATGAAGCCGAACCATACAAGTAATCATAACAATGCGGAAAGAACATATCCAAATACCATACCTTCCCAAAATTAGGGGTCAATAGTGTAAGAACTACTAATACAAACCATGAGTCAAATATATCAATAATATCCACACAGGGTCAACATCTATCTCCGGAAATAAATAAAACATAACTACTATAGAAAGATAAATGTGGACTCCGGACGTATGAATGTCCAACCGCTAACTTGAGAAATCCGAAGGTGCTCAAAATCAACCAATCTGAGGTGCACTCGAGCTAGGACCAGTACAAAAAGGGCGTAGTAGGCATGAGTGTGGTCCACTAGTACTCAGTAGGTATCATAGGCTGATCAAGCAAAGTAATAAATAAAGCATACAAAATAAACATGAAGGGCACGTTCCTTACCATCAGAAATGTCCCACAACGGTAGCCTACACCGCTAGCACTAACAATTCTACAATATCCACATATTATACAACAACACACCAAATAGAAACACAAGTATACACCATCTCGCATGTAAGAAGGACAATAGAAAACCAAGTATATAAAGGATTATCAAGTACAATTAAGGAAGATAGAACAATTAGATAGATACAAGTTAATATGACAAATACAAGTCACAACACAAACACAATAAAGCAAGTGCAATGTATACGATGATGATAATAATGATGATGCAGGAGGTCATCGCACAACCTCCGTATACACAGTCAAGCCTCCCGACGTGGGATCTATGAAAGGTTCATCAACCCATATACAATCCATACATCCATATCCATATCTTCTTACCGTCGCATATCTTGAGAGGGGTTTTAAAGGTGCCATGTTCTCTGTCATAAAAAGATGTTGTCAATGTTTCTCAGGCATTGCCACGGTAGTACCACTTTTTCCATGAATAAGTACGATATGAGGACGTAATGCTCACAATCAATCACAATGAGTATTTTCACAATCAACCACATAATATATTTGCACAACCAACCACAATGATATATTTCCATAATCATGTGAGCCAATATCCACTTATCATTTCCGTTTATCCATGAATTTCCACATGCTTCATATGGCAAAAGTATGAATATATATATATATATATATATATATATCACAATACACTAAAGGTACCACAATAGGCATTTGCAACAACAAAATACAATTATTCACATGCATTAAAGGTTATCAACATCACATAGGACCCCATGAGGTCGTACATATCACATAATATCTCAATTTCAACAAATACATCACATATAGGCCCCTACACGGGCACAACACATAGATAACCATTTTTCATGATTAGCCCCCACCCTTTAACATGCATTTTGTACCATCATTTACTACCCAGCCTAGTTAGAAAGAGTTAAGTCATAACCTACCTCAGATGTCGAAACCGATTTGCTACACTTTGAACCCATGACCTTTGTTTTCATGTACGATCGTGAACCTCACTAAAAACATCAAATATGAAATCTACATGTCAAAACAAAACCAACGATGCCCATATTGACTACTTTAGGTACGGGGTCAAAATGGACCCCTAGAATGGATTTTTGTAAAAGAAGGGAAAAATCATAACTATAGATCAAAAACGTGTTCCCTATATTTTTAGAAACCTGCAGCTGAAAATCCAAGTCAAATCAAGTCAAAAACAAGGTTCAAATTGAAGAAAATCATTTTGAAGCTTTATCGAGTAAAATTTTTGATATTCGGGTTAAAATCAAGAATCAGGGTTGTTTTGAAGGTTAAATTGATGAAAAACTAATAATTGTGAGATAAAAACATTATTCAAGTGAAAATGAGTGAATTGAATTTAAAATCAAGCCATAAAATTTTGGGGTTTTGAAAAACTAATCAAGAAATTACTAAGAAAAGGGTGAATTCTGACCTTAAATCCATAATAAAATCAAGAAATAGGTGTTAATCTAGCTTCCCAAGCTCCCACAAGCTTCACTTTTAAGCTCTCACACTCTAGGGTTTAACTCTCAAGAGGCAAGATGAAAAATGAGCAAAATGGGCCCAAAAAGCTGGTTTAATAGTGCAGATTTTTCTGCACCAGCTATTGCAAAAAAGTTTTTTTAAGTCTAATCCGAACTTCGATGGGGTGTCCGAAATTCATTTGACGTCCGATATACGCAAATGAACTATGTAACCACATTAAATTTGATGCTCCAGAATGAATGGCGATATCAGATTTTTAAAAAAATATTATTTTCACAAAGTTCACCTCCAAAACCCGAAATCATAATTTTCCAAATCGACGATCGAAATGAGATTTAAAAGCCGTAAAATCACAACAACTATGTTATCACCCTAAAATCAATGCTTCAAACGAGCAAAGTCAAATTTTTCATCCAAGGTCATTTAGACCAAATGTGGGTCCCACACCCATATTTTTATTTTTTTAACTTTCTGACCAAAAGATCGAAATGAGGTCGGATGCATCGAAACCCAAACCAAAAGTCTACCTAGTCAAAAATCAATATTTCAGAGCTGCTAGCTCAGTCTGTTCATCCATCCATCACACGGATTAAAATATATCCACATAAGTCCAAAATAAGGCTCTTGAAGCCATCAAAGACTACAATATCGCAAAAATAATGCCAAAATGCATTCGAAAATCGTGCCAATCACCCCCACACCCTAGAAATACCATAATACAACTACGAGCAGGATACAATAGTCAAAACACATAGAAACACACATTTCATATATTTTATCAAAATTTTAAATTATTACATCATCCACCACTAAAAACCTAGTTCGTCCTTGAGCGAAAGGCAAAAGAAATACTTGAATCAATGAAGAGCTGGGGATAAGAACTACGCATAACAGACTCGACCTCCTAAGTAGCCTCATCTATAGGTCAATGTCGCCACTAAACCTTAACCATAGGGATGACTCTAGAGCGCAACCTCCTCACATCCCTACCCAAAAGAGAGACCGACTTCTCAACAAGAGACAACCGCTCATCTAACTGAAATAACTCATAACAAATAACATGAGACTCATCCAAAATGTAATGGTGAAGCATAGAAACATGAAAATCTGGATGAACAACTGATAGATCAGGGGCAAATCAACTCATAAGCCACATCACCAACAGTCCAAAGAATCTCAAATGGACCAATATACCTGGGGCTAAGCTTGCCCTTCTCTCTAAAGCCCATCACACCCTTCATGGGTAAAACTCAAAGAAAACCACAATCACCAACACTAAAACTTAAGGAACGAAGTCTACGATCAGCATAACACTTTTGTCTAGTCTGAGTCACTCTAAGTCTATCAGGAATGGTTCAGACTCTGTCCAAGGACTCACAAAACAAGTTCATACATCGAGGCCAAACCTCATAAACATCATACCAACCCATCAGCGAGTGACAACGCCTCAAAAGGAGTCATATCAATACTAGAATGGTAGTTATTATCATATGAAAACTCTGCTAAAGCCATATATTGCTCCCACTGGCCACCAAAATCCATCACACATGTACGGAGCATATCCTTCGAAACTTGAATAGTCCGCTCTGACTGAATGTCAGTCTGAGGTGAAATGCCATGCTAAGATCAACCTGAGTACCCAAATCATCCTAAAAAATCTTCCAAAATTGCGATGTGAACACAAAACCTCGATCTGAAATAATGGACACCGGTACACCATGAGTCTCACTATCTCACGGATTTAGATAAGGGCTAAACTCTTAGCACTGAATCAGAACTGAACTAGAATAAAATGAGTTGACTTGGTCAATCGATCCACGATTACCCACACACTATCAGAAACATGAGAAGATGATGCAACCTAGTCACGAAGTCCATAGTGATCTATTCCCACTTCTACTCAAGAATGGAAAATCTTTGAAGCAAAACACTAAGTCTCATACGCTCGATCTTCACCTGCTGACAACATAAGCAATGATCCATAAAGTTTGCTATATCTCACCTCAAACCACCCCACCAATAGTATCATCTCAAGTCACGATACATCTTAGTCACACCTAAATGGATGAAATATCTAGAATATTGGGCCTCCTCCAAGATCAACCTAATCTAATCACCAACTCTCCCACACAAACTTGGCCCCCAATTCTCTAAACTCTATTCGAATCAAGTGAGGCCTTCTTAGCCTCGCCACTCAACACCTTATCTCAGATCAACCTCAATCTAATATCACAAACTAGTGAACTCAAATCTACTTCATCAAAGAAGATATAACCTCTATAAATGCCAAAAAGCACCCAAGTGTTGAAATATCAAGCATAACCATCTAGTTAGCTAAATACTAAATCTCTAAGGCTAATGGCATGTCCTTGTTCAAAAGATGTGTCAAGCTACCTATGCTAGTAGACTTTCAGCTCAAGGCATCTACAACCACATTAGTCTTGCCTGAATGATAGAGACTGGTTAAGCAATAATCCTTAAGCAACTCAAGCTAATGGCGCTGCCTCATATTAAGATCTTACTGGGTAAAGAAGTACTGAAGGCTACGATGATCTGATAAGATCTCATAACATACTCCATAAAAGTAGTGCTTCCATAACTTTAAAGTAAAAACAATCATACACAACTTTAAATCATAGGTAGGAAAGTTCCTCTCATGACGTTTCAGCTGACGAGATTCATAAGCAATCACCTTGCCCTCTTGCATCAACACGGCACCCAATCCAACACCCGAAGCATCATAAAACATGATAAAACCTAGGCCCTCCTTGGGCGAAATCAAAATAAGAGTTGAAGTCAACAAATCCTTGAGCTTTTGAAAGCTTGCCTAAACTCTAAATCTCAGTGGGAGAAATAGGTCTAGCCCAATCACTAACCACTGCAACCTTGGCTGGATCAACCATGATACCTTTCTTAGTCACTATATAACCCAAAAAAAAATAGACTCCAACCAAAACTCACACTTGGAGAACTTGGCATACAACTTCTTATCCCTCAATCTCTAAAGCACAATCCGCAAATGCTCCTCATGTTTGGCTTTACTCTTGGAATAAACCAAGATATTATTTATAAATCCCTCAATCACAACATCAGATGCCTCAGCCTCTGGCCTAGCGGGTATAGCATAACACTAACCACAACCACTATCACAAGCTCTACTACCTCTACCTCTCACACCTCTAGTAGAACCTATATCTCTCACAGTTGTAATAGGAGTAGTTCTAAACACACAGTGAGAACAGTCCTTAGTCAAATAGCCAAACTCATCATGCAGAAAGCAACCTCTAAACTTGTCCTAATGGCATACCCTATTGATGCCTCTCTGAGATGCTCGAAGAGTAGATCTCTAAATCCATACTTGGTCCCCTATACTCTAGAAAGAAGCCCTAAACACAACCATGTAAGATATAGCCAACTGAAGAGAAACATTAAAACCCTTCATGAACTTTTAAATCTTCTCAGACTCGGTGGAAATGCTATCAAAGAAATATCTAGACAAGGCATGAAAACGTACCTCATACTCTGCGACGGTCATGAAACTCTTCTCCAGATAATCAAACTCATCATGCATCTGATCTCTTAAACTATAGGGCACGAATCTTTCCAAAAAGGCATAAGTAAACGGATCCCATGAAAACTTAGGAGCACCAACAAGCCTATAACCGACAAATAATCTCCACTAATCTCTCGCAGTATCTCTCAACTAATATGTAGTATAAGCCAAATCATCCACACAAAAAGAGTGAAACACAACTTAAAACAAAAGGTATGAAAGGACTTCGCATGATAAAGAATAAAATAAGGAGAGTTTCCTAAAGACATCATATACCCTCTCAAAAATAGATATAGACGTCTACGTACCAATCTGTGAGACTCTATTAGACATCTTGTTCTTACCCCATTGAGAGCAATGAACCTGGTTGCTCTGATACCAATTTATCATGACCCAAAAATGAGGGTCATGATGGCACTTTTCACGACGTATCTTGACAAGTAAGCCTATCACCCAAACTAATATAAAAAAAAGAAAAAATATAAATACCCCAAGGTAAGGCTTTGAGAATGAAGCCTAACAATACTAGTAATTATAATAATGCAGAAAGAATAGATACAAATACCATGCCTTCCCAAAACCAGGTATCAATAGTGTAAGACTAACACAAATCATGATTCAAATACATCAGGAATATCCACATAAGGTCAACATCTGTCTCTGAATACAAATAAGGACATAACTACTATAGAAATATAAAGGTGAACTTCAGATGCATGAATGTCCAATTGCTACCTTGAGAAATCTGAAGATGCTCAAAATCAACCAATCTGAGGACACTTGAGCAAGAACCTAGACTGAAAAGGCGTAATAGGTGTGAGTGTGGTCCACTTGTATTCAGTAGGTATTATAGGCCAACCAAGCAAAGTAGTAAGTAAAACATACAAAATATACACGGAGGGCATATCACCTGTAATCAGAAAATGTCCCACGATGATAGCCTACACCGCTTGCACTAACAATTCTACAATATCCATATATTATACAATAATATACAAAATAGGAACACAAATATACACCATTTCGCAGGTAAGAAGGACAACAGAAAACCAAGTATATATAGAATTATCCAGTACAACTAAGGAAGAAAGAACAATTAGGTAGATACAAGTTAATATGGCAAATATAAGTCACAGCACAAAATAATAAAGAAAGTGTAATTTATAAGATAATAATGATGATGCACGAGGTCATCGCACAACCTTCGTATACACCCACAGAGGCAAGATTCCTGATGTGGAACCCATGGAGGGTTCGTAAACCAATATACAATCCATATATCCATAACCATATCTTCTTCCCGACATATTCCTCGGGAAAGGTTTTATAAGATGTCATATTTTTTGTCATAAAAAGGTGTTGCCATAGTGGTACCATTTATTCCATGAATGAGTATGATATGAGGATGTAATGCTCACAACCAATCATAATGAGTATTTCCATAACTAGCCACATAATATATTTCCACATCCAGCCACATAATATATTTCCACAACCAACCACAATGATACATTTCCATAACCATGTGTGTAATATCTACTTATTATTTCTGTTCATCCATGAATTTTCATATGTTTCATATGCCAAAAGTATGAATACATACATATATATATCATAATAAACCAAAGGTACCATTGTAGACACCTAATTTTGTCCCTTTCGAAAGGCAAATTTACCCATTTACCCACCTTACCATACACCCCTTTTAGTTGATAATTTTTCTACAAAATGAAAAAAACTAATAACCAATACTCAACAAATAACAACCTACCCCTACCCCAACCCATACCTACGTACCCCTACCCTATTTTTCTCATATATTTTTTCTGATTACAAACTCATAAAATAGAATACACCTGGGGGGACCCCAATGGAATTCAATACACACGCAACAACAATTCACATTAACCTCACCATATACAACAACAGAAAACACACACAGCCTCTCACAAAAATTAAAGCACACATATCTCACACTCTTCTCTTAAACACATCACATTTCTTTCTTCCCTTGCACACGCACACAGAGAATATATACACAATATACACCCACTAGAAATTCTCACAAGGAGATTACACACACACAATTGAACAACAAAGAATCAGTAGCAAAGAAGGTAAAAAACTAATAAATAGGAAGGAAGTCAGTGAGAAGAACGAAGGGTGAACAAAGATAGAAAAACCAGTAAAAAACAAATGGAAATTAATTGAGATGCAGAAAAAGAGGTAAAAGAAAAGAGAAAACAATCGAGAAGCTTAATTTCTCCGGTGAGTTCATCACCAAAAAATACTAACCCGCTTTGCCAAAAAAACCCATTGACCATCGACGATCACCACTCATAAAATCCTAAAACTACTGGCCAGTTGCCCCTTCCACTACGGTTGTTACACTATTTTGGTGGCAAAGGCCGTCGTCGAACCTGGCAGTGACTTCAATATCCCTAAAATCATCTCGACCAGTTTCTCTTTTGATTCATGACACGATCCAAATAGACTTTTTTGTATAAAATCAGGTACGGTTCTTTTTCCATTTGGTAATTTTGGTTTGAATTATTGAAAATAGGAGCAGGTGTGGGTATAAATCGAGTTTGATCAAGTTGGTGGCTCCGTGTTGAGGTTGTTGGATTGAAGTTTTGAATTCGGTTTCAATCCGTTGGCTGCCTCGAACAATTTAGATTTGAAATAAAATTGAGGTCCAATTCTTCTACTCTATTTCTCTTTATTTTATCTTTATGTGTATGATGATGTGATTTTAATAAGTTTGTTGAACAATTTTAATTATCATGACTTGTTGTTTGACTCAGTATTGAACTTGATTAATCTTATTATTTTTTAGTGAATTGGGTCCGGAATCGAGAATCAATAAAAAAGTGAATATTGTAGTATTTTGATTCATTGTTGATGTTGAACGTGATAGTATCATGCTTTAGGCCGAAACTAGTAGGCAAATTATAGAAAATGACAATTGTGGAATGATTGAATGTTTGTGATTGAGATTATTTCATTTTATTGCTTTAAATTGAAAAATATATTTATTTAGCCGGGGATTGCCCCAAGTCCATTTGTACATATTCACTAAGGTATGCCCCAAAGTATCATGCACGCAAAGGAGGCTCGTGATCAAGGCCTGAGGCATCAGGTAAAGGATAATGTAGGATAGTTAGAATAATTTAAGTTTTAATTTCTACATTTTTATTTTGGTTTGTAATAAATTGGACTGGACACTATTTTGGAGTTTTGACTGTTTGATTTTTTATTTTGTGTGTTGTGTGTTTTGTTTGGTTTATGCATTTCATAGTGTCGTACTAATTGATATACTTCATGAAGTGACCGTGGTTGAACCATGGGATCGAGGAATGCCTAACACCTTCCCCTCAATCAACAGAATTTCTTAACTAAAATCTTTGTAAGAGTCAAAATATTATTTTGAAAAGGATTTTCAAAGGTGACTTGGTACACCAGATTATGTCAAGTGGCAACTTTGAATTTTGATTGTTAAAGAATTTTTCAAAACAAATTGTTTTCCTTCGTCACTTAATAATAAAACTCTTTTCAAACCTCAATAGTATCTTTTTGGTTAAAAAAGGGGACTAGAGATTTCAGAATTTGAGCTTTATTTTGAGTTGTATCGGCTTAGTGTGACACTATAGATGTATAGACGTCTTGTTTGTGTTATCATTTGTGTTATTATTTTATCATTATTGAGTGCCTATGGGCTATGTATTTACAGTTTTTCTCTTATGTGTTACCATTTTATATCTGTCATTATTTGCATAACCCAAGTCATTTTTTTTGTAAAAAGTCCTAGATTACACATCGTGTACATGAAAGCTAGTTGATTCACTCATATTTTAGGAGGGGGATCCATCAGACGTATGGAGTGGGTGGAAATCTCTGACAGCCACTGTCGACCATACGCTCCCCCGAACAGCCTTGTTAGTCAACCTCAACCTAGGTCCGTCTTTAGGTCATGATTATCTGCATCATATTAAGACCTAGTGGGACCTACTTGGTCCTTTGTAGAAGACTCTCCTCCAAGCATCCTAACGTGCTAATTATTGTATCTTTGAGGGTAACAGGGTCATTTGATGGGTTGATTTCAGGAAAAACATGTGGAAGAATTAAAGAAAAGTACATAGGCAAGTAAAAGTTGATAAAAAGCAAAACAAAAGAGTTTCGTAGTTTTGAGAGTTCTTTATGGCTTTTGTTTTTTCACAATACAAAAATTCAAATAGATTTTTTTTTACCTTTTTTGCATTCATTTTCTCAATAAAAACAAGGACATCAAAAAGATTCTCCTTTAGCAAGCATTCATAATTCAAAATTTTCAAAAAATATTTTTTTAATATGAGCTTTCTATAAAGAAAATTTAAAAAGATGGTAGAAGTGTTGTACATTTCATATAACGAAAATACCTAATAGATTTTTCTCTCATAGTTGTTGCTGTCAGTTTTATGTGAAGTGACAAATTGAAAGATCAAAAAAGATTTTATTGACGTGTTCATCATCTGTCTTTGGCTGTGTCTTTCAATTCAGTGTTCAGTTTATTATTTAATCCTTAACTATCCAATCGAGATGAACGGCGCACACCTGATTCTCCTCTTTCGAGAGTAAGATACATAGGCAGCCCTTCTAGGGTTCGTAATCCTTAAATATCCAATCAGGATGAACGGCGCACACTTGATTCTCCTCTTTCGAGAGTAAGATACATAGGCAGCCCTTCTAGGGTTCGGTGATCTTATATAAAAAATTCAAAAAAGATTTTCTTTATTTGTTATTAGAGTATGTGTTTCATATACATTTTTAAAATAAAACTATAATAAGATTTTCCTTTAATAGTTTCAAGTCTTATTTTAGTATAAAGTTTAAAATTGAAAACCCAAAAAAGATTTTTCTTTGGTAATCATGGATTTCATTTTGTATAGGAAACTAAAAAATTAAAAAAAAATGTCAAATCTTTTGACAATTTTTTATTTGCTTTTCTTCTTAAAGTTTCAAGAGAAAAAAAAGAGTTTGATTGGCCATATTGTGCCAAAACTTCACTAACTACGCACACCTAATTCTCCCCTCTCGGGGGTGAGATATGTTGGCGCCATTCTTAGGTTTGGTGATATTTTCAAAAAGAAAAAAAGAGGTTTTGAAAAAGTGTTAAAATCTAATGCATTTTTTATCTTTTGTTCAGTTAGTTTAAGGTGGTTGGTTTGTGGCATTCTGGCTGGTCCTTCATATCACACCAAATCCTAGAAAGAGTTAATTGCATCCAACAAGGAAATAGAGAGTGATATCATGGATCAAACAAAGATTTGGAAAAATGAGAGTTTAACGTAAAAGATTTTGAGACTAAGGCAACAAATTACAGAAATGCACTGAGTTTGGGTCAGTGGGTTGCCTCCTCCTCCATTTCCCGCTATTGATTCTACAAATACCTTAAGTTTTCTACAAAAATCACAAAGTCAGTTTTCTACTATTGTTGATACACCACAGAATGCCTCAAAATTTATTCCACGTCAACTGCATCCCAATACTTCCAATACTCTTTTTCTAACTCCTCAATATAAGCAAGCCTACTACCTTCTCAACACTACATATTGTCTGTGATTTTTTTGCTCAACCCTCTACTGAATCTCCCACCATGGCTTTCCATCTAATGATTGTGCTTTCCTAATCTGCTAAAGAGTAGGAGAAAATGGCTAGGAAAATTAAGAGTGCAGAAAATGCCATGAAAAATTCTCTAGGACCTGCGAATTGTGAAGATGTTGCATATAAGGACTGAGGCATGTCTTCAAGTGTAAACCTCCCTCCTAACTTTAAGGTGTCAGAATTTAAGGAGCATGGTAGGTACGAGGATTTTGTAAAACACTTGGGATGATATTGCTATAATTGAAAAGGACTGAAGGAAAGAAGAAGGAGAATATAGCTATTGTTGTGTTGGGATCTCAACTGATCTTGAGAGGGTTAACTCAACAATACAGTCAGCCTCAACCCCGAACCTGTACATTAGATCCACATGCTTAGCTGCAACAAGGTTCCTCTTTGCAAAATCCAAGATATTATATTTTACTTCCTCAGTATCCTTTGAACAATGTACAACGGTATAATCATCTGTATTCTTATCCATAATGGTGTGCACTGGTCCCTCAATATTGTTCTCAACCCCTACATATTTGTCAAGGAACTTCTAAGTCTAAGTTTCAATCAAGGATGGAGTTTGCAAAAAGGAGGAAGTCATAGGATAATTTTACACTAATTGAGGAATGTGTTTGATAGTGGCAAAAGCTCTAGTCATAATGATGTACAAATCAGTGGCTAAGATGTCAAGATCAGTAATTGGGAAGTCATTCCTCTCCTTACTTGGAAGGATTATTGGTAGTTTATTTTGTTTTCCTTTCTGTTTATCGAATTATTTTAGGGTTATAATTCCAAATCTATCTCGTTTTGTTTCTCTGTCATCTTTGTTTAAACCCTTCTAATTTTCCTTTCAATGAGATGTGGTCTCTCTTGTTGTTTTGTCTTATTTTAGGTTGTTTGTTTGTCTTCTTTACATAATACATTTTATGTTGATTCTAGTGATATGACATGCTAGTTGAATTTTCAGCTAGATCTTAAAATCTATTTTAAGGATAAACTTTGAATCAGAGGGATAAAGTTAGAAAAACATTTGAGAAAATAGGTAAAGTGCAAATATATTTAGTGACAAGTTGAAGTCTTCTTTGTTTTGAGAATCACATGAATAACTTGGTCATTAATTGAAAGACATATCTTAATTAGGTCAAACAGTGGATGTGTGATCCTATATCAAGAGAAATAGGAAGATAATTAGCTCCACAAAAGCATGAGTCATTCGATGTGAGGTATGTACACTAAAGGTGTAGTTGTATGTTTGACAAGTGTAGAAGAAGAAGTGGCACACATGCTTAGTTAAAGATAGTGTTGTTAAAGTGTCACAAATGTTCTTCATCTTTCACTTTGTATTGCATGATATGTACTTACATTTTCAAGGATTGATATGTCAAAGCCATTTCATTTTGTTATCCAAACATTGTGTCATCCTTTGTTTACCCCAGTTGAGGTTTAGTGTTATTTTCTTTCATACCCCCCTTTTGGAATCAAGATAGAGTTAGCAAAGCTCAAAAGAAAAGTGTCAAGCAAAAGAATAGAGTCAAAAAAGTTTCAAAAAAAAAAAAGAAAAGAGGAAAAATATGTCAAAAAGGAAGAAAAGAGATGAGTGTCAAGAAAAATAGAGTCAGAAAAGTTCCAAAGAGAAAAGAGCCAATAAAAAGAAAAATCAGAGTCAAGTAAAGAAATAAGTTGTCAGAACTACATGTGACCTAATTCTCCTCTCTCAAGGGTGAGATAAGTAGGCAGTCCTACTCCGGACTCGGTCTAGCCAAATGAACAATTCAGAATTTCCTAGTCAAAAGAAACTGGGGCATGAGTTAATCTTCATTGTTTGAGTCAATTCCAAAAGTTATAAGTCCCACCCCACTTCAAGTGTCATTTGGGCCCCATGTCATCCTTTCTTTCTTACCTTATCCAAAAGCCAAGTTACAACCAAAGGAAGACCTCCAGATCAATTTTTAAGAATGTTACGGCTAAGCATGCAATGGATAGAATGATGCATTTTGGGAACAACTTATCTTCCTTAGCATAAGAAATCAGGAGAGAAATAAAATAAGAGAGTCTTATTGGTGAAAACCCTCTCGAGCATCGTAAGATGATGGTAAGTTGAGAGAGATATAAATGAGAGAGTCTTTTTGATGAAAACCCTCATGGGCACCATAAGACGATTCTGAGTTGAGATAAATGGAAATAAGAAAGTCTCATTACCCTAGATCAATGGCGACCTGAGAGAAAAAAATGAGAGAGGCTTGTTAGTGAAAACCCTTCAAGGTGTCACTAGCTGAATGAGGTCTCTGAATGCAATTGGCCCAAGGAAGTTACTCCATTTCAGGGTCATCAACTCAACCACAATTGGTGGAAAAATTGGATGGAAAGATCAGTCAGCTTAATCCAAAATACATGTCATAGTCATTAGAGTTGACTGTCGCTTTCAATAAATTTCCCTTTTTTCTATTTCAATAGGGACATTCATTGTCTGTTCTTTTTTCTTTATATTTTTATTTTTGTTTTCTTGAGTTAGTCATTCAAATGAAAAGTCATTTTTCTTGTGTCTTTGGGTCAAAGTAAGTGAGAAAAGATTTCAAAACTGGCTACCAACTTCTTCAATTACACAAAGCAAGACAAAAAGGCCAGCTCATGAAAGAGACATGATTGTGAGCCAAAATAAGGCATATAAAAAATTTTATCAATAGACAAGTCTGGGAACTCATAAAAATACCAAGGTTCAAAGGGTTTATTTGAGGAGTATGGCAAAGCGGAGATACTGTGTTTTATTTCAGAGTCACTCTTATTAATCTGAGTTCGGGTCAATGATGCATCAGTTCAATGACATATGCTAATGTTTAGAAGCAAGATTAAATGTGATAGGGTCAAGAGCGATTGTCACGAAAGCTAAAGCCACAAACTAGCCACCGTATTTTTAAACTCACAAGTTTTCTTTGTATGAAATAGGAACACATGTTACCTTCAAATCAAGGACTGTAAAGCCTATACATCAAAGGCCGTAATTTATCACATCTACAAATGCAAGGTGCAATGGTTCCTGCACAAGTTTGGTAATCAAAACAATCGTAAAACTCACAATCTAATATCTCTAGGAGACACAATTCCTTGTCCGGATAATTTAGGTTCATTTATTAGGTAATGCACTTCCTAAACTGAACCTTCACTCCTAGAAGTTGTACTTTCTATTTGAGTTCTTACATTTAATCTTTAGGAAATATATTTCTTTATTTGAGTAATCGAAGCGGCATTTGTAAGGACATGTATTTCCTTGGGTAATTCAAGCGGAATTTGTAAGGAGATGCATTTCCTTAGGTAATTCAAGTGGTATTTATAAGGAGACATATTTCTTTGTCTGAGTAATTTAAGTGGCATTTGTAAGGAGATACATTTCCTTATTTGGGTAATTCAAGCAGCATATGTAAGGAGACGTATTTCCTTGTTCGGATAATTCAAGCAGCATTTGTAAGGAAACGCATTTCCTTGGTTAATTTAAGTGGCATTTGTAAGGAGACGCATTTCCTCGTCTGGGTTATTTAAGTGGAATTTATAAGGAGACGCATTTCCTTGTTTGGGTAACTCAAGCGGCTTATGTAAGAAGACGTATTTCCTTGTTCGAGTAATTTAAGTGGAATTTGTAAGGAGATGCATTTCCTTGTCTGGATAATTTAAGTGGCATTTGTAAGGAGACGCATTTCCTTGTTTGGGTAATTCAAGCGGCATTTGAAGGGAGATGCATTTTCTTATTTGGGTAATTCAAGTGGTATTTATAAGATGACATATTTCCTTGTCTGGGTAATTTAAGTGGCATTTATAAGGAGACGCATTTCTTTATCTGGGTAATTCAAGTGGCGTTTGTAAGGAAACGCACTTCCTTGATTGGTAATTTGAATTTTACTTGTTAGGTGATGCACATCCTAACTTAAGTCTTGACTCCTATAAAATTCACTTTCTAGTCGAGTTATTCTATTTGACCCTTAGAAAACACACTTCCTTGGTGGGTATTCAAGTTTTGCTTGTTAGGTGGTTCACATCCTAACTTAAGCCTGTACTCCTAGAAAATGTACTTTCTAGTTGAGTCGTTAACCCTTAGGAGACGCACTTTCTAGTCAAGTTAATTCAAGTTTTGCTTGTTAGGCGGTTCTCATCCTAACTTAAGCCTTTACTCCTAAAAATTCACTTTCTAGTCGAGTCATTCCACTTAACCCTTTGGAGACACACTTCCTTGTCAGGGTAGTTCAAGTTTTGGCTTGCTAGGTGACATACTTCCTAACTTAAGCCTTTACTCCTATAAGATGCTCTTTCTAGTCGAGTACTTCCATGTAAACCCTAGGAGATGCACCTCCTTATCTAAGTAATTTAGGTTTCATTTATTAGGTGATGCACTTCCTAAATTGAACCTTCACTCCTAGAATCCGAATTTTCTAGTCGAGTCATTGCACTTAACCCTTAGGAGACATACTTCCTTGTCAGTTTTTATTTGTCAGGTGGCACACTTCCTAACTTAAACCTTTATCTCTAGAAGATGCACTTTCTAATTGGAATTCCTTACTTTAATTCTTAGGAGATGCACTTCCTAGTCTTGGTTATTTAATTTTACTCTCAAGAGATGCATTTCTTTGTCAGAGTCTTGATTCATCATTGCAACATACAAGTAATTATGATTGTAATTTACATTCGCAAAAGTTTTCTCATGATAAACTTGAGCAAAAATTTATTAATGTTATTGAAATAATCATTTAGGACCCTCATGAAAAATGGGACTTTATTTTTGAAAAGTGAGATTTCTATCATAACCTTTGTTTGGGATAATTTTCCTTCTAGTTTTGATGTAATTTCAGGAGCCCGCGTGAAGGAAAAGGCGAATAAAGGGAAAGTCAAGCAATAAGGTGAAGAAGTTGAAAGTCAAGCAACAAGGTTAAGAAATTAAAAGTCAGCATATTGAAGAAATAGCAAGTCAAGAGCCTGCCTGGAGAACAGGGTGAAGAAACTGAAAGTCAAGCAACCAGGTGATGAAATTCAAGTCAGGAGCTCGCTCGGAGAACAGAGTAAGGAAATTGCAAGTCAGGAGCTTGCCTGGAGAATAGGGTGATGAAATAGCAAGTCAAGAGCCAAGGAAAGCTGCATAGATAGGACTTTTGTAATTTTATTTATGTTTTTAACTTGTAATTTTCATTTTGATGTAATGAAAGAGCCACAGACCAAAACCTCGACAGGATGTCACTCGACTCTCCAACTCGATATAGTCCTTCTCCTTGTCAACCCTGAAACTACATATGATTTGACTCTCACATAACTTAGGATAGGTAGATGTCAAAATCAAGACTCGATTTCACTCTTTCCTTCTGTTTCTTTCTTTTGAATAATGGTCGGGTCAAAATTCTATCTCATTGTCTACTTCTTTGTCTGAAAACACTCTGTGTTTATATCGAAAGAGGGGCATGATGTAGATACCTAATTTTGTTCCTCTCGAAAATTGAATTTACCCTAACTTACCATACACCTCTTTTAGTTGATAATTTTTCCACAAAATGACAAAACCTAATAACCAATACTCAACAAATAACGACCTAGCCCTAGCCCTACCCCTACCTCACCCCATACCCATGTACCACCTACCCCATTCCCCTCACGTTTTTTCCTTTTCTGATAGTAAACTCACAAAATAGAATACACCTGGAGGGGACCCCAATGGAATTCAATATACACACGGCAACAATTCACATTGACCTCACCTTATACAATAATAGAATACACACACAGCCTCTCACAAAATATTAAAGGACACACGCCTCACACTCTCCTCATACACACATCACATTCCTTTCTTTCCTCACACAAACACACACAGAGAACATATACATAATATACACCCACTAGAAATTCTCACAAGAATATTACACACATAGAATTGAACAACAAAGAATCAGTAGCAAAGAAGGTGAAAAATAGGTAAATAGGAGGGAAATCGGTGAGAAGAATAAAGGGTGAACGAAGATAGAAAAAATAGTGAAAAATAGATAGGAATTGATTAAGACACGAAAAAGAGAGCTAAAAGAAAAGAAAAAATGATCGAGAAGCTTGATTTCTCTAGCGAGTTCATCAACGAAAAATACTGACCCGCTTCGCTGAAACCCCATTGACCATCGATGATCACACACCCAAAATCCTAAAACCATTGGTCGGATGCCCCTCTCACTATTACTGTTGCACTATTCTAAAGGTAGGGGCCGATGCTGAACCTGGGAGTGACTTAAATATCACCAAAATCTTCCTGACCAATTTCTCTTTTATTCATTGATAGTGAAACGCATTCATGACATAATCCAAATAGTTCTTTTTTATATAAAATCAGGTACGGGTCTTTCTCCATTAAGCAATTTTGGTTTGAATTAGTGATAATAGGAGCGGGTGTGGTAGAAACCGAGTTTGATCGAGTTGGTGGGTCCGTGTTGAGGTAGTTGGATCGACGTTTTGAATTCGGTTTCAATCTGTTAGCTGCATCGAATAATTTAGGATTTGAAATAAAATTGAGGTCCAATTCTTCAACTCTATTTCTCTTTATTTTATCTTAATGTGGTGAATTATGTGGTTGATGATGTGATTTTGATAAGTTGTTGAAAATTTTTAATTATCGTGACTTATTGTTTGACTCAGTATTGAACTTGATTAATCTTATTGTTTGTGAGTGAATTGGGTCGGGAATCAAAAATCGATGAAAAATTAAACATTTTTGTATTTTGATTCATTATTATGTTGAACGTGATATTATCATGCTTTAGGCTGAAACTAGTAGGCAAATACTTAGTTGGGTAGGCAAATTGTAGAAAATCACAATTGTGGAATGATTGAATGTTTGTGTTTGAGATTGTTTCATTTTGTTGCTTGAAATTAAAAAATGTATTCATTTAGCCAGGGAATGCCCCGAAGCCATTTGTACTTATTCATCGGGGTATGTTTCGAAGTATTATGTACGCAAAGAAGAATCGTGATCAAGGCTCGAGGCATCGGGTAAAGCATAGTGTAGGATAGTTAGAATAGTTTAGGTTTTAGTTTCAGCATTTTTATTTTGGTTTGTAATAAATTAGACTGTACATTATTTTGGAGTTTTGACTGTTTGATTATTTGTTTTGTGCATTGTGTGTTTTGTTTGGTTTATACATTTCATAGTGTCATACTAGTCGATATACTCCATGAAGCAATCGTGGTCGAACTATGGGATCGAGGGGTGCCTAACACCTTTCCCTCGATCAACAAAATTCTTTAACTAGAATATTTGTTCGTGGATTAGTTTTTAAAGAGTCAAAAAATAATGTTGAAATGGATTTCCAAAGGTTATTGGCATATCAAATTATGCCAAGTGGTGACTTTGAATTTTGATTGTTGAAAGTCTTTTTCAAAACAAATTGTTTTCTTTAGTCACCTAATAATAAAACCCTTTTCAAACCTCAATAGTATCTTTTTGGTAAAGAAAAAAGGGTGTGACAACCATAATAGGCATTTACAACAACACAATACAATTATTCAAATGCATTCAAGGCTATCAACATCATATAGGACTTCACACGATCGTACATATCACATAATATCTCAATTTCAATAATTACATCACATATAGGCTCCTATACGGGCACAAAACATAGATTACCATTTTCCATGATTAGTTTGCACCCTTAAATGCATTTTGTACCATCATTTAATAGTCATTCCAGTCTGAAAGAGTTAAGTAATAACCTACCTCTAATGTTGAAATCGGTCTGCTACACTTCAAACCCATGACCTTATTTCCATGAATGATCCCAGACTTTATTAAAAATATCAAATATGGAATCTACGCATCAAAACAAAAACAGCGACACTTATATTGACTACTTTAGGTTTGGGGTCAAAACGGACCCCAGAACAAGTTTTCAAAAAAAAAGGACAAAATTGTAACTATACTTAAAAAATGTATTCCTCATATTTTTAGGAACCTACGAGTGAAAACTCAAGTCAAATCGAGTCAAAATGAAGTTCAAACCAAGGAAAAACCATTTTTAAGATTTATCAGGTAAAATCTTTGAAATCTTGGTTAGAATCAAGAATCGAAGTTGTTTTGAAGGTTAAATTGATGAAAAACTAGTAATTATAAGATAAAAATATTATTCAAGTGAAAAGGAGTGAAGTTGAGGTTTAAAATCAAGCCCTAAAATTTTTGGAATTTTGAGAAATTAATCAAGAAATTTACTAAGAAATGGTTGGATTCTTACCTTAAGTTCGTTATAGAATCAACAAATAGGTGTTAATCTAGCTTTTCAAGCTCCCACAAGCAAAATTTTTTGTAAGACCCTGCAAAATCCTAAGCTCAGCTCAGTTTTTTAAGCTTGATAAGGGGTCTCAGACTTAGAAAATTCTAGCCAAGTATTCAGACTTAGTATTATTTTCACTTTCATAAGTTGGAAACTCTATTTCACGACTCCTATGATCTTAAAATGTCAATCTTTAGGTTAATTCATAATCAGGAATGTCAGTAGGTGTTCCTGAATGAGTTTCGCATTTTTCAGACCTCGTTTGAGCCACGTTTAGGAATCCAAAAAAGTGCATCAATGCAATCTCGACGCGGTGCGGAGGCGCGTCGATCAATATTTTTCCTTGGATCCCAGTGGCAATTTCCAGTGAACCAACGCATACTCAATACGGTGCGTTGACTATCGCATCGATGCCAACAATGTGGCATGTGGTCCTGCGCGTCGACAATCCAATTTTCTGTAATTAAAAAGTTGTGTCTTCAGGGGTATTAAGGTCTTTTCCCCACCCCCTATTCAGCCCTAAAACACGAGATTCGTCCTTCATTGAGCTTAATATTCTTACTTTCTCTCAAATTACTCAAGAACAATAATCCTAGGTGATCTAATTTCAAGGCCAAGGCTTAAAATTTCCACCATTGTTTTCCAGAAATTTAGCAACCAAGGTATGTCAAGTGTTCATCCAAGGGTTCCCTTCTACCCTTGGAGTTCAAGAACCTCTTTTTAACTACAAGTTTATGAGTTTGATGAAGTTCACGGTTAAATTTGAATGTGTTCATGATTACCATGTTAATGGGGTTTCTAGTTCATGATTTACTACAAGATCTATGTGGAATTGATTGATATATGTGCATTATCATGTGAAACCATGTTGAAACCCTTAAAGTTGTAAATGTGGAATTGAAATATGATGTGTACATGTTGTTTTAGTGTCATGTGCATAGATTATGTCCTTCAAGTGTTTGATGAATTGTTCATGAGAATTAAATAATGAAATTATATCATGTTAGCATGTATTCAAGTTCATGTCATGCAAGTGTTTGATAGAATGTCCTTATGAATGAATGATTATAAAGTAGTTATTTATCATGTTTCAAGATTGTGCCATGTTTTAAAATTTATGCTATTGAGTCCTGGGGATATTCAATACACGACAATTTAGCTATTTACCTAGAACCATGGTCAGTCATAGGATAGTATCAGTCATGTCATGATCAGTAGAATTCAGTCAGTTAACAGAATTTAGTAGTATTCCATCAGTCCATGGAACCTAGTGAACTAAGTTCAGTTTAGTTATACAGTACGATTAGAAATAGTTTAGTCCATCCTAGACAGTCTAGAATTCAGTCCAGTGTCTATTCAGTTGGGAGTAGGATTCAGCACCGAGTGAACCCACGGATGGAGACTCACCTGCCAGTAGAGGGTGTGATCCTTAGAAGCAGTCCTTTTATTCTAGAACTACGTAGACAGCGTAGGTTTAGAAATCAACCTGCCAGTTGAGGGTTGATGAGGTGATCTACCTGCTAGTTAAGGGTACCACCATTCTCGTTCAGAGCACTTGCCAAATGCGGGTGACTCAGCTTATTTTTACCCTGGGATAGTACTGACACCCTTCCAGTTGGGGTTACAGGTTAGACCCCAATCAGTTCAGAGAGGGGCATATCGGTTAGATGATTACCTCTCACAGTCTCAGAATAGAACTCAGTTCAGTTCTACTAATTTAGGACTGTCAGATGCAGTCACTCAGTTCAGTACGGAACTCAGTATAGTTCCACAGGATTAAGACTGTCAGATACAGTCACTCAGTTATCAGCTACACAGTATCAGTAACTCAGATATCAGTAAATTAGTAACTCAAAACTCAGTGTCCAGTGTTATCACGATATCAGTTACAGTTTACATATTCATGCATGTACTCTTATTCAGTTATATTCATGTCATTCAGTCAGTATTGTTCATGCATATGAACCAATGCATTTCAACCTACCTCACTTTGCATACCAGTAAATTCAAAGTACTGAAGCATACCTTTTTCTTGCACTATGATATTTTATATCATAGGTTCAGACGCGGTCTCCCGATCATACTTCGCAGTTCAGATATTAGCTGACAGAGTTAGTGGTGAGTCCTCTTAGTTTGAGGAAATGATGATTATTTTAGTAGTTTGGAGTTTTTTAGGGACTTGTCCCATCAACTCCATATTTCAGACAGTAGAGGCTTTTTAGACTTTGCAGCAGGTACCAGTCATGGGTTAGCTTGTGGTCCTTCAAGATTATGAGCACCGTGTAACGTCCGAGGTAGAGACTTGGGGCGTTACAAACTTGGTATCAGATCCTAAATTTCAATAGAGTCCTAGAAAGTCTAAAAGCCGCACCTAGTAAAATTTTATGAATGGGTGTGTAGCGCGCCACACTTATGGACAGGAGGCTGCGAGGTGTTTTAGGAAAAGTTTCCCTTCTTTCAGTATTCATGTCGTATGAGTGAGCATGAGCTCTAGCTAAACTCCCTTTCTAATCCAAATTTCCTTTCTGTTTATAGAGTATGCCTCTAAAAAAGACTAAGGGAAGAGAATGGGAGACCATCTAAAACCCCAACCCATCCAGCCAGATCCTCTGGATGAACACGTCTCCCACGCTGAATTCAGAGAAGCTTTCACCACCCTAGCTCATTTTATGGCAGCCCAGAATGAATATCCAGTTGTTGTTACAACCAACACTGTTGCTGATAAGATTTGGGATTTCACCCGAACGAACCCTCCATCTTTTACTAGGTCTAAGTCAGATGATGACCTATGGGAGTTTCTTGATCAGGTGCAGAAAGTTACAAAAAGGGCCATAGATGCAGGGCCTATAGAATGGGAGGAGTTTGTAATTGCTTTTCTGGATAGGTTCTTACCACTAGAGTCAAGGGAATATAAGGTTGTAGGGTTTATAAATCTGATACAGGGAAATATGACGGTACAAAAGTATTCTCTTAAGTTTACTCAATTAGCTAGATATGCTCCTCATATGGTAGCAGAGAGCAAATCTAAGATGAGTAAATTTGTGTTTGGCGTGTCTAATAGTGTGTTCAAGGAGTGTAGGACTTCAATATTGATTAAGAATATAGATATATCCAGGCTCATGTTCCATGCTCAGTAGATAGAGGAGGCTAAGAATAAAAAAGAGGGAGAACAAGAGAACGAGAATAGGTAGTTTCAACTTTGCTCAGCCTAAGTCAGAGGGTAGGAATCATTATCAGTTCCACCTGAAATCCTCAATTCTGTCTCTGTCCTTAACCATTTCTCCAGTGCCAAAATTCAGAGATAGCAATAGAGATAGGGCACCAGGCCCTAAACCCCAGGGTAGTGTCAGCAGTGCCCGAACCAATCCCCTTTATCAAAAATATGGCAGAAATCACTAGGGTATATGTAGAGCAGGTAAGGATGTGTGTTTTAGGAGTGGCAATCCAGGCCACAGAGTCAGAGATTGTCCCTATTCAAGTTCTCAGGGTCAGTATAACCATCCCCCAGCCTAGTTCGGTCGCCCGAATTAGCAGGGTGTCGCTTCTAGTGCCACTAGTGGGCAGCGCCCAACTAGATGTTATACTCTTCAGTCCTAACAGGATCAGGAAAGTTCTCCTGATGTGGTCACTAGTACATTACAAGTTTTTCTTTTACATGTTTATGCTTTGCTAGATCCAGGAGCTTCGTTGTACTTTGTTACTCCATATATAGCCGTTGATTTCGGGGTCAGTCCCAAAATTCTAGTAGAGCCTTTCTCAGTCCCTACCCCAGTGCGTAAATTTATCATATCCCAATGGGTAATATGGAATTGTTCAATTATGATATCTCAGAAAGTCACTTCAGCAGACTTAGTCGAATTAGAGATGACTGATTTTGATGTCATTCTCGGCATAGATTGGCTTCATTCCTTCTATGCCTCAGTAAACTGCAGAAATAGAATTGTCAAGTTTCAGTTTTCGAATGAGTCTGTCCTAGAATGGAGGGGTTGTACTTTAGCACTTAGGGGTCATCTTGTTTCTTACCTTCGAGTGAGAAAAATTATATCTAAGGGATGTGTCTACCATCTCGTTTGAGTCCAGGACTCTAGTTCAGAAACCCCTACTCTTGAATCAGTGTCAGTAGTATGTGAATTCCAAGATGTGTTTCCCAAAGATCTTCCTGGATATCCTCTCAAAAGGGAAATCGACTTCGGAATAGACTTTTTTCTAGATACTAAGCCCATATCTATTTCACTATATAGAATGCTCCAACAGAACTCATAGAATTAAAAGAACAGTTAAAAAATCTCCTAGATAAGGAATTTATCAGACCCAGTGTGTCCCCGTGGGGTGCACCAGTTTTATTCATGCATAAGAAATACGATTCTCTTACAATATGTATTGATTACCGTCAGCTAAATAAAGTCATGGTCAAGAACAAGTATCCACTACCCAGAATCGATGAATTGTTTAACCAACTTTAGGGTGCCAATTACTTCTCCAAGATAGACCTCAAATCGGGCTATGATTAACTCAGAGTCAGACAATGTGACATCCTAAAAACAGCCTTTAGAACTCGCTATAGTCACTTTAAATTCTTAGTCATGTCCTTTGGTCTTACCAATACCCCTGCAGCCTTCATGGACTTGATAAACCGTGTGTTTGAGCAGTACTTAGACATGTTTGTCATAGTCTTCATAGATGATGTTCTTGTCTACTCCCGTAGTGAGAATGATCATGTAGACCATCTCATAATAGTATTTGTAATACCCCAAACTTTCTTTAAGTCAAATCTAGTGTCCAGAAAAGTTAGTGATAACTTCCTAAATGATTAATGTTTAAATTAAATAGAATTCCCCAATTTTGACTTTTTATCATGTGGAAAATGTAACTAGCTTTCGAACGATACCAATTTCATCCAAAATCAGTATCAGAGTAAAAAGTTATGGATGTTTTATAGAGAACTATTAGAACGACCCAGAAGTGACAGCCAGGCCGACGGACCGTTGAGATAGCGATGGACCATTTCCCAAGCCGTCGCAGATGAGGTAGTGACCCATCTTCTGGTCAAGTGCAACGGCTAGGACCGAAGAACCATTGAGCTAGCGACAGACTGTTTCCCAAACCGTTGCAAACAAGACAAAAAGTTCAGGTTCTGGCCAAGTGCGATGGTCAGGACCGACGGACTATCGAGCCAGCGATGGACTGTCAAACCAGATGGACCATCGCCCAAACTGTTGCCACTTTTGTTCAGCAATTTTAAGCCATTTTTAAAAGGTTATTTGGGTCTTTTTCCACCCATTTTGACCCCTAATTATACCAGACCAGAGCTTATAACTTCATTATTCATCCACAATACCAAATTAGGGTTTGTCTCAAAGATCAATTCGCAAGAACAAGAAACCCTGGGTGTTTAATTCCAAGTCAAGAAGTCAAGCTTTCCTTCACCAATCTTTAAGAAATCATCCACCCAGGTATGTCAAGTGTTGATTCATGGGTTCTTTTAACCCATGAAGCTTAAGAAACCCTATTTGAGATATAAACTTTAGATTCCATGGTATGAATTGAATTATATCCATGCTTATGTTGTTGTTTGATTTCCAAGTTGAAGTCTTTAATGACTATCATGAAAATATATTAGCATGTGGTTAAAGTTCTTATATTGGAAGTGTAAAATGTTGCCATAACGTATTATTTCAATATTCATGCCTAAGCCTAAAGATATGCATGCAAGGTGTTTGATAAAATGCCTAAGAAAATAGGAATTTTGCCTTATGACTTATTTGTTACCAAAATTGATGAATCCATGTTTCTCCCTTATGTTCAATATGACTCACACGTTATTGTTATGCTTTGTAATGGATTAACGTAATGCTCATGAGATTAGGCTTATGAAATTATGATATGTTTACATGCATTCCTATTCATGTGTAAGCTTATAGCATGCGAATACTTTATGAAAATCCCCAATGATTTTATTATGAATTGTTGTCTATGGTCATGTGTCAAGAAGTATTATGTCTTGTCAGTTTCATACTATCGAGTCCTAGGGGTACTTGTACCAGACAATGTAGCTATGTGCCTAGAGCCAGTGCCATGTTTTCCAGATACTCTCAGTCAAGCCATGATTCATAGAACTCAATCAGTTATGTGACTCAGGAAACTCAGTCATCTCAGTTAGTTATCAGATCTCAGTAATATTTCGTCAGTCAACAGAGCTCAGTGAACTCAGTCTAGTCAGTTAAGTATAATTAATTTAGTATCTAATCGGATGGGAGTAGGATTCAGCATCGAGTGAGCCCAAGGATGGGAACTCACCTGTTATTAAAGGGTGTGATTCTTAGAAGCAATCCTTACGCTCCAGAACTACGTTGCTAGCATAGGTTGAGACATCAAACCTGCTAGTTAAGGGTAGATGAGGTGGATTATGAGGGTCCCACCATTCTCCTTAGAGTACCTGTTAGATGAGGGATTACTCGTAGCTCGTCCTTACCAATAGCACGGTATTGACACCCTTCTAATTGGGGTTACAGATTAGACCCCAACTCAATTATATTATCTTACTTGGGGCATATCAGTTAGATGAATACTTCCCACAATTACAGTCTCAGTCTTAGTCTCAGTAATAGAACTCAGATAGTTCTACAAAATTCAGGGCTGTCAGCTGCAGTCACCCAGTTCAATATGGAACTCAGCTAGTTCCATCAGAAATAGAACTGTCAGAAATAGTCATTCAGATAATAGTATATCAATTATACGAACTTATGTTATCAGTATTCATATTTATTAATGTCATGATCTCAGTCATAATTCACGTATTCATACATGTATTCTCACATTCATGTTATTCAGTCAGTTAGTATGTTTATCCATATAAACCCCTTACATTCAGCCTACCTCACTTGCATACAAGTACATTCAATCGTACTGACATATTTGCGCTATGGTGTTTTATACCATAGGTTCAGAATCACAAGCTCCAGAGCATCCTTAGTAGATCAGACGTTCAGCAACCAGACTAGCAATAAGTCCTCATTATTCGAGGATAGCATGATTATTTTATTACTTTATTATTTCAGTAGTCCAGAGTTAGTTGGGGATATATCCCATCAACTCCATAGTTTTTAGACAGTTTAGAGGCTTTTAGACTAGAATGTTCAGACAATTATATAAGTTTTGGTATGGTGATACCGTATTATTCAGATGTTATGTGTTTTCAAATATTTGAACCTTATGACCTTTCAGTCTTTTATTCCATATTTATATAGTATGTTATGCAGTGCTTAGTATAGATATCAGTCATGGGTTAGCTTGTGGTCCTTCGGGGTCATGAGCATTGTGTAGCATTTTGGGTACCAGATTTGGGGTGTTACAGTATTACAAACTCTCAGAAACCATAAGTTATTCGTCAAATTTAGTAAATACAAATTTTGGCTAAGGTTAGTATCCTTCTTTAGCCATATCATTTCTGGTGATATCATTAGAATTGATCCCCAAAAGACCGAAACAGTGAGAAACTGGCCTAGACCCATCTCTCCATCGGATATCAGGAGTTTCTTAGGCTTGACTGGCTATTACTGACAGTTTGTTGAGGGATTTTCATCTATTGCTTCCCCTATGTCCATATTGACTCAGAAGAAAGTCAAATTCTAGTGGTCAGATTTTTTTGAAAAGAGTTTTTAAGAGTTGAAGACTCGACTCACTACAGCTCTAGTTTTGACCCTACCAGATGGTTTAAATGGGTTTATGGTATACTGTGATGCCTCCAGAGTTGGTTTAGGGTGTGTTTTGATGTATAGAGGTAAGGTCATAGCCTACGCCTCTCAACAACTTAAGCCCCATGAAAAGAACTATCCTACACATGATCTTGAGTTAGCAGCAGTAGTATTCGCCTTAAAGATTTAGAGAAACTATTTGTATGGTGTGCACGTTAATGTGTTCACAGACCATAAGATCCTGCAGTATGTGTTCTCTCAGAAAGATTTAAACCTCCGTCAGAGAAGATGGTTGGAGTTGTTGAAAGACTATGACATAAGCATCATGTATCATTCGAGTGAAGCCAATGTAATGGTTGATGCTCTCAGTCGGATGTCTATGGGTAGTGTTGCTCATGTAGAGAATGGTAAGAAGAATTTAGCTCATAAAGTTCATCAGCTTTCCTGACTAACTGTTCGCTTATTCGATTCGTCAGAAGGTAGTGTATGGATGCAGAGTAGTTCAGAATCATCCTAGTTTATGAGGTGAATGAAAAGTAGGATAGGGATCCCAGTCTAGCTAAGTAAAGAAATTAGTCAGAGATCATAAGGTAGAGGTTTTCTCCCAAGGAAGAGATGGTATGTTGTGCTGCCAAGGTCGGCTATGTGTGCCAGGTGTAGATGACTTGAGGCAGGGAAGTCTTACAGAGGCACATAGTACACGCTACTCTACTCGTCCAGGGGCCACTAAGATGTATCGTCATTTGTGGGAGATCTATTGGTGGAGTGGGATGAAGAGAGACATTGCAGAGTTTGTGGCTAAGTAATCATCATGTCAGCAGATTAAGATCGAGCATCAGAAGCCAAGTGGGTCTATGCAGGAGTTCAGTATTCCCACCTGGAAATGGGAAGAAGTGAACATGGACTTTGTGATGGGTGTTCCTCGTACTCATCACCAGCATGATTCAGTTTGGGTCATTATAGACAGAATGACCAAATCAGCTTATTTCCTACCAGTCCATACCTTTTATTCAGCCAAGGATTATGCCAAACTCTATATCAGGAAGTTGTTCAGATTGCATGGTGTTTCGTTGTCCATTATCTCAGATAGAGGTACCTAGTTCACCTCTCATTTTTGGAAGGCATTCCAAAAGGGTCTTGGTACCCGAGTTCACCTCAGTACAGCCTTTCATCCTCAGACATATGGTCAAGCATAAAGGACCATTCAGACTTTAGAAGATATGACGCGGACATGTGCGATAGACTTTAAAGGTAGCTGGGATGACCACTTGCCGTTGATTGAATTAGCACATAACAACAGCTATCATTTCAATATTCAGATAGCTCCATTTGAGGTGCTTTATGGGAGGAGTTGTAGATATCCCATTGGTTGGTTTGAAGTTGGTGAGGCCACAGTGGTAGGGCCTGACTTGGTATTTGATACCTTAGAGAAAGTTTAGCTGATTAGGGAAAAGTTTAAGACAGCTCAGAGCCGACAAAAATTGTATGCGGATGTACGCAAAGATCTTGAGTTCAAGATTGGTGATTTTATGTATTTTAAAATCTCTTCTATGAAAGGAGTGAAGAGGTTTGGCAAGAAGGGGAAACTCAGTCTCTGATATGTCGGTCCTTACTGAATTCTCAGCCATTTAGGAAAGGTAGCTTACAAGCTTGAGTTACCTTCAGACTTAGCTTCAGTGCATCCAGTGTTCCATGTCTCCTTGCTTAAGAAATGCATAGGTTACCCAGCAGTTGTAGTCCCTATAGAGGGCATAGATATTCAGAACAACCTCTCTTATAAAGAGATTCCAGTTAAAATCCTTGATTATCAGATTCGTAGACTGAGGAACAAAGAAGTCCCTCTAGTCAAAGTACTCTGGTGGAATCAGTCCGTTGTAGGAGCTACGTGGGAAGTAGAAACAGACATGCAGACCAAGTATCCTCACCTTTTTTTTTTGCAAACTTAGACTCATCCCAAGGTAATAGATTTTCTTTGAATTTACTCAGTCTCATGTTCAGATATAGCTACCAACTTGGTATCAATTAACATTGCATACTCAGTCATGTATTCACAAATCAGTTCAGTCATGTACTCATACATTATACATGCATGTCCAGTATATAAGCCCGGCTTATCAGTAATCGCAGTGATGCATTTATGAAACATGTTTAGCTATGTACTCATGCATCAGATATGCATTTCAGTATGATAATTCAGTATATTAGAAATTTTAGTCATGAAATCATGCTTCAGTTGTGCATGGTCAGTGTCTAAATCCAGTCTATCAGTACTCTCAGTTTAATCAGTCTTATTCGAGTATAAATGTTCCCAAGGAGGAGATATTATAATACCCTGCAAAATCCTAAGCTCAACTCAGTCTTTTAAGCTTGTTAAGGGGTCCCAGACTTAGAAAATTCTAGCTAAGTATTCAGATAGTATTATTTTGGCCTTCGTAAGTTGGCAACTCTATTTCACGACTCTTATGACCTTAAAATGTCAATATTTAAGTTAATTCATGATCAGGAATGTCAGTAGGTGTTCCCGGATGAGTTTTGTATTTTTCAGACCTCGTTTGAACTACGTTTGAGAATCCAAAATAGTGCATTGATGCGATCTCGGGGTGGTGGTCATCGCGTCGATCAATATTTTTCCTTGGCTCCCAGTGGAAATTTCCAGTGAACCAATTCAAACTTGATGTAGTGCATTGGCTATCGCATCGATGCCAATGATGCGGTACGTCATCCTGTGCGTCGACAGTCCAATTTTTATTAATTAAAAAGTTGTGTCCTCAGGGGTATTAAGGTCTTTTCCCCACCCCTATTAGCCCTAAAACATGAGATTCGTCCTTCATTGAGCAAAATATACTTACTTTCTCTAAAATTTCTCAAGAACAAGAACCCTAGGTGATCTAATTTCAAGGCCAAGGCTCAAGATTTTCACCATTGTTCTTCAGGAATTTAGCAACCAAGGTATGTCATGTGTTCATCCAAGGGTTCCCTTCAACCTGTGGAGTTCAAGAACCCCTTTTTAACTACAAGTTTATGAGCTTGATGAAGTTTATGGTTGAATTTGAATGTATTCATGATTATCATGTTAATGGGGTTTCTAGTTCATGATTTACTACAAGATCCATGTGGAATTGATTTATATGTGTGCATTATTATGCGAAACCATGTTAGAACCTTTGAAGTTGTAAATATAGAACTGAACTATGATGTGTACATGTTGTTTTAGTGTCATGTGCATAGATTATGTCCTTCAAGTGTTTGATGAATTGTTCATGATAATTAAATAATGAAATTATATCATGTTAGTATGTATTCAAGTTCAAGTCATGCAAGTGTTTGATAGAATGTCCCTATGAATGAATGATGATCAAGTAGTTATTTATCATATTTCAAGATTATGCCATGTCGTATAATTTATGATATCGAGTCCTGGGGGTACTCAATACCCAATAATTTAGCTTTTTACCTAGAGCCATGGTCAGTCACAGGATAGTATCAGTCATATCACGATCGGTAGAATTTAGTCAGTTAATAGAATTCAGTAGTATTCCGTCAGTCCACAGAACCCAGTGAACTCAATTTAATTCAGTTATATAGTACGATCAGAAATAGTTCAGTCCAACCTAAAATAGTCTAGAATCTAGTCCAGTGTCTATTCAATTGGGAGTAGGATTCAGCACCGAGTGAACCTACGGATGGGGACTCACCTGTCAGTAGAGGGTGTGATCCTTAGAAGCAGTCCTTGTGTTCCAGAACTATATAGTCAGCGTAGGTTAAGACATCAACCTGACAGTTGAGGGTTGATGAGGTGATGTACCTGGCAGTTGAGGGTACCACCGTTCTTATTTAGAGCACCTGCCAGATGAGGGTGACTCCGCTTATTTTTACCCTGGAATGATACTGACATCGTTCCAGATAGGATTACAAATTATACCCCAATCAATTCAGAGAGGGGCATGTCGGTTAGATGATTACCTCCTATAGTCTCAATTTCAGTTTCAGTCTCACAATAGAACTCAGTTCAGTTCTACAAATTTAGGACTATCAGATGCAGTCACTTAGTTCAGTACGAAACTCAGTATAGTTCCACAGCATTAAGACTATCAGAGACAGTCACTTAGTTTTTAGCTACACAATATCAGTAACTCAGATATCAGTAAATCAATAACTTAGAACTCTGTATCCAGTGTTATCACGATCTCAGTTACAGTTTACGTATTCACGCATTTACTCTTATTCAGTTATATTCATGTTATTCAGTCAATATTGCTCATGCTTATGAATCCATGCATTTCAGCGTACCTCACTTTGCATACCAGTACATTTAAAGTACTAACGCATACCATTCTTTTGCGCTATGATATTTTATATCATAGGTTCAGATGCGCGGGCTCCCAATCATACTTAGCATTTCAGATATTTAGCTGACAGAGTTAGTAGTGAGTCCTCTTAGTTTGAGGACATGATGATTATTTTAGTAGTTCAGCTTATTTCAGTAGTTTGAAGTTAGTTGGGGACTTCTCCCATCAAATCCAAATTTCAGACAGTAGAGGCTTTTCAGACTAGAGTATTTTTCAGACAAATGTTTCAGTTTTGATATTGTTATACCGTATTCAGTTTCATTACAGTATTGAACCTTATGGCATGTTTTCCACCTAATTTCTGCATATTTGTAATTTTACTATTTAGTTATGGCAGCAGGTACCAGTCATGGGTTAGCTAATGGTCTTTCGGGATTATGAGCACCGTGTAGCGTCCAGGGTACAAACTCGGGGTGTTACACTTTTAAGTTCTTACACTATGTTGGGGTTTAACTCTCAAGAGACAAGATAAAAAATGAGCAAAATGGGCTCAGAAAGCTGATTTGATAGTGCCGATTTTTTTGCATCTGCTATTGAAAAATGCTGTTTTTTAAGTCCAACCCGGACTTCAACGAGGCACCAGGGATTTGCTCGGAGTCCGATATATACAAATAAACTATGCAACCACACTAAATTCAATGCTCCGGACTCAATGGCCATATCAAATTTTTGAAAAAAAAATAATTTTCACAAAGTTGACCCCTGAAATCCAAAATCTTAATTTTTCAAATCGAGGATCAAAATGAGATTTAAAATCCATAAAATTACACCAAATATGTTACCAACATGAAATCAATATTTTCGATGTATTGGCAAAGACAGATTTTCCATCCGAGATTGTTTAGACCAAATGTGCGGATTCCTTACCCATATTTTTAATTTTTTAACTTTCCGACCAAAAGGTCAAAATGAGCTTGGGTACATCGAGACCCGAACCAAAAGTCTACCTAGCCTAAAATTGATATTTTAGAGCTTTTGGCATAGTTCGTTCATCCATCCCTCACACGAATCAAAAGATATCCACATAAATCCAAAATAAGGCTCTCGAAGCCATCAAAGACTATAATATTGTATAAATGGTACAAAATACATTCAGGAACTGTGCTAATCACCTACACACCCTACAAATACCATAATACAACTACGATGAAGGGTGAAATAGTCAAATCTCACAGAAGCACATATTTCATGTATTTCATCAAATTTTCATAATGTTACAAAATTACACAAAAAATATCTTCCCATATATATACATACACTAGCACACGAATATCTTACTTTTTAAAAAAATATGAAAGAGATACACGAATTCCAGTTGTTTGTTTTATTTTTTATTTTTAGTTCGTTTTGAAAAATAATGTCTCTTTTTTTTAAATACTCTATTTCTAAATTTTCATATAGCATAATTAAAACAACAAGATTAAAGTATTTTAATATATTTTAATGTTCTTCCTCATTATCGCTATGGTCTGGACTCAAGTAAGGACCGGATCGCTTCAATGATATTTCAAGAACATTTACAAGCAAAGCATAAACTCACAGTCATAACTTTGATTCAAAACAGGTCCAAAACACAGCCTTTAATGCCTTCCTGGATAACAGGACTTTCAAATGGACCTCCGGCATGAAGCCTAAATCAAAACTATTACTGCAAGTCTATGTATTGCAACCTTAATATCATTGGATGATTTGATTCTTATTTGAATAACTCATACGTTAATATACTAATAGCTTAGTATGCTATAGTTCAACACGAGGAATTTAGCATATGATTAGGATAGTATTAAGAAAAGAAACTAAAATTAATAGCAGAAATTTAAAATACCTTAACATGGATGGGTGTGATCAGAACTAAAGGCTTTTATTCTAAGATGAATATATTACAAGAAAAGAGCTTGTGAGATTAACAGAGAGGTGGTTATCTAAAACCTATCCTCCAATTGAAAAGAATAAGATCCTTATATAACGGATACTCAAGGCAAAAGACAAAAATGAAAATGACCTTTACTATTACACAAATGGCCTTTACTTTATAAAAGAAAGTGGCCTTTACTGTTTATGCTTTATAAAAGTTGTCTTCCACCTGGTATTGTCCCCAATAATAGAATTTGTGGGGTCTTTAACTATATCATATCTTCCCTTTCCCTTTATTTTTTGTGGAGCTGGAAGATTCTTCTAATGTATCGGTAAATTTTTTCAGGTATTCATCCAGGTCGAGTTCTTCTTTACTCTGGATGTTCTGAGATTCCCCAGCTAGACAGTCTTCTTTATTATCTGTGGTATGACCTACAGATTTCATGGATATATCCGATGCATTTTTCCTATCTAGATTTCTCATTAGGTCTTTTTTGACTTCCTTCATATATGAGGCTATCATTTTGGACCTTGATACTATGCGTTTCTTTATTTGAAGCTTCCTGGCAATGGTCTTGAAAGGGCTGAGTCTATCCTGTTCATATAATAGAGCCATATCCCATATTTTCTGTATTGGGTGATGGCAATTTTTATGGAATCAATAATTTGTTCGCCATGGATATGTCCATCAGCTATTTTCTGATTAAGTTTGTTCCAGAATTTTGTATAAAAAATCTTCTTCAAACACTGGAAATCGTCAACATTAGGTTTTACCTCCACTGACCATTTCATAATCCATGGGATAGAAAATTCAATAAAGAAATACATTGTTGATATAATTTTAAAGTAGACATCATCTCTTCATAATTTAAGAAGCATTGGAGATACTTCTATCCAATCAGCATGTATGCTTTTGAAGGGTTCTGGCAATATTTTTGTCAAAGGACCATAATAGATCCACCACTATGCAAATCAATTTGGGATGCTTTGTTTGTAGATATTTCCACGAATCTTTATAAACCGCGAATGCTTCCTATTAGGATTTTCGTATAACAAATCTTTATTGAAGCTTTCAACATAATCCCAGGAATTGAATTTAACTGGAACTTTTTGCTCTGGATGTATGTAATCCTTTTCTTTAAGAGTGCTTAATGCCCACTCTCCTGAGTAAAAATCTTTTTTATGATGATTTTAGAAAAATTATAGTCTTTCTTGATATAGGCGGCCATGTAAAAATGTTGGATTTCAGCTGACCCTGTTTGAGATACTATTGTGTCAAAATGCATATAATATTTGTATGTCATAGTGGCATAGGATGTATTATCTAGATACCTTTGCATAAGTTGTCGTGGATAATTTCTCCACGCAAGATCACTGTTTTCTAAGATGAGTATAACTCCATCTGCTTCATTTTGCTCGTAGAGCTCAATACTCTCATTATCATTATCAGTAAGAGCGCTGCAGTATGAGGGGACAACATTTTCCTCTTTCTTGGATTTTATAAATTCCAAGAAGTCTTTGTACATTTGTTGATCCATATTAGGATCAGATAAAATTACAATATTCACGGCTATTAGCCTCTGGATTCCTGTCTGGGCAAGGATATTTACTCTCGCTCTATTTGATTTGCCTCTTCCCTGCCTCTATTAGAGGAGGTTGATCCCTGAGATGAAATCCTGTATAACATGGAAGTGGTTAGATATTCCCTAGTGAGAAAGTCGGGAAGACCTAATCCCTTATTGAATTTCGAAAACAAATGGAGCTAATAAAGCTTGCCATCTTGCAAACATTTGTTTGGACACATCATGTTTACAATCTTTATTAAAGATAAACTTAGCAGACTTGCAATCAGTTTTTATTAAAAACTTTTTGGTTATATAAATCACCTTGAAATTTTAAAACACATTTAACTATTACAAGGATTTCCTTAGCAACAGTTGCATAATTCTTTTGGCTAGAATTCCATTTTTCAGAATAAAATTAAATAATATAGGCTTGTTTATATTGTGGGGAATATTTTTTTAAATTACCACCGTAGCCAATATCAGAAGCATCAGTTTCAATTTTTTTTCCAATTGGGATTTGCCAGCGTTAGTCATGGTAGGTTATTAACCTTTGCTTTGATATTTTTCACTGCGAGAGTATGACTCTCTGTCTATGTATTTGGACTCTTTTTTAATCTATCATATAAAATATTTGTATCTTTAGCAAGATCCCTTATAAAAGGAGATATATAATTTAGACTATCCAGGAATCTCTATAATTGAGTTTTGTCTGTTATAATATTTGGGAATTTAGAAGAAAATTCTATGCTTTTGTTGATAGGGACAATTTTCCCTTGGTCAATATTATGACCTAAAAAATTGAATTTTCTCTAAAAGAGAAATATCTTTGGCTTAGATATAATCAAACCATTTTGTATGATGGTATTTTTGAAAAGATCCAGATATTTAAAGTGTGTCTTTATATTTTTTGAGAACACCAAGATGCCATCAATGTAGACAATTATGAAGTTGCAATAAGGTATGAATATATCATTCATGATGTTCTGGAATTTCGAAGGAGAATTCTTTAATCCAAACAGCATGACATTCCATTCAAATTGTCCTGTCGGAACATTAAAAGCAGTCTTAGATTTATCTACCGCCATTATTTTGATTTTCCAATAACCTAATTTTAATTCAAATTTAGAAAATATTACAGCATCATATAATCTATCTAATAAGTCCTTTTTATTAGGAATTAGATACCTGATCCATCTAAGGACTTTTTTGAGAGGTTAATAATTAATAACCAATTTTGGTACCCCTCATTCCTATTCAGTATGCTTATTAAAATAAAATACAGTGCATGACCAAGGAGATTTAGAAGGTCGTATTAGACCTTTATGCAACAGAGAATCAATTTCTTTTTTACACAATTCTAAAAATTTTGAATTCATTTGGCAAGGTCTTGACTTAGTAGGATATTATCCTCTTGAAAGTTGTCCTTATATGGAAGACTAACCACATTCTTTTCCATTTTCAAAAAGCATTTGGATGATCTCCATATATTTCTAGAGAAAACTGATTTTTCAGAAAATCTATTTTTTCTGTCAATTTCGGATTTTGTAAAGTTTGTTCTATTGTCAAACTGAAAATTTCATTTTTTAAAAAATCCAATTTCCTATTTTTGGAAAGTATTTTTTTCTGAATCAAATTTATATATCTGGTATAATGTGGCTCATGCCATTCAAACTTAATTTCCTTATTATTAAAGGTGTTAATTAGTCCATTTTCATCCCACCTGGTAATAGGGTACAGATGGGCAAACCATGATTTTCCTAGAATGATTTCATCGCTGATATTTTTTACCAGTACAAAAGTTTCTGGCATGCAAATCCTATCTTATCAAATATATTCTTTGGGGATTTTATATTCTACCCCCATCTTATGACCACTGGCATTTCTTAAGACGAGTGATTTTTACAAAATATCTTGAAGGTAATAGTCCTTCTTAAATGCAATTACAACCTACCCCACTATCAATGAGAGCTGTAAATTCTTTTTTATAATTGTAATCAATTAAAAGAGTTACCTTAGGATATAAATATTGTTGGGTAACAGCTTGTAAAGTTTTGAAGAAATCCTTCTTCAAGTAAGGTAGGGTTATGACTAACCTCTGTAGGTCTAACACTTGGGTTTTCTAACATAGAAACCTTTTTGTCCAAATCCATATTGTGATCTTTAAGGAAACATATTTTTTTCTTGAGATTATTAATCTCAACCAGTAGATCTTGGGTTATTGTCGGGATCTCAACCACTTTTTGCCTTTCTCTGAGAAGTCTGAGGACTTCTGTCATAGTATATGGACCCTTTTGGGAGGGAATTTTCTCCTGTTCTTTAGAAGACTAGTAGAGGGTTGATCTTCCTCGTGGTTCAAATTTTTTAGCATTTCTAAAAGAGCTGCTAATCTATCTTCCTTTAAAATATTGATTTCCAAATCTTGAAATTGAGAGTAGATGTTATAAAAAAAAATATCTTTTTCTTCCTTGTTACTATAAGGTTGTCTTTGTTGGCATGGAAGACATTCGTCTTTTGAAGACATATAATCTTTATTATGAAGGACTCAAAGGTCTTCATATGTAGATAAATGTTCTTCCTCATTATCGCTATGGTCTATATATTGCGACCTTAATATCATTGGATGATTTGATTCTTACTTGGTATCTGAGCCATAGCATACTTTTAGCAATAGATATTATATGTTCAACACATTCTTCATCATGAATATCATGAGGAAACAAAAATCAGTAGAAAAGAAGAATATTATATTCCATAAAAATTGGATCTACTTAATAAGTAGACGATCCCAAAAGTTCAACCCAAAATGATATACCAAATGGGTACTTTTGAAAATTTGGGTCTCAAACAAATTATTAAAACAACTGAAGAGAGTCTTACTGTTGATAATGACCATGCTACTTTCAGGTTATTATCTGAAAATGATTTAGCTCCATACAGATAATATTATAGATTCATGCATATTGGTTTAATTCAAGTTGCTTTTAAACCACTCACCTTGAAAGTTCTACCTAAGAGGTTTATAGAAGCTCTACGAAATGGTAGAAATCAAGACTGGAAAAAGTCTCTCATAGGGACTGTCCAAACAAGCTTGGCCTATGGCCCTATTTATTTTAATGCATATCCTAATTTTCAGATATCTCTGAGTGATGATGCTTTAATATTAAGCATTAAATTTCATATTATAATTATATGCCAGGTACTGAGGTTATATGTATCTGTTATAGAATTTACTATAAACCTCTTTATACTTTAAATCCTATGAGTAAAATTATGGATTTCAAGAATGAAACCATTCTGATAGAAACCAACTTTGGTAGGTCTAAAGTTATCACTAGATGACCAATTAAATGGGATGAAATTGATTTCCCAAAGAATGGATTCTTGAGAATGCAGCTCCACCTCGGAATAAACCGAATAGCAAAATTACAGAGGTGGAATAGACTGCTGATGGTACTATTAAAATCAGATTTTTTGATTTTTTATCTCTAGTAAATAGGCCGATAATTTGTGTGTTTCATCTGCATCAAGATTAACCAGATCAACATCTTCATATATTTCTCCTATTGATTATATTGTCAATTCTCCATCTAGATCTTCTACTTCTCAAATTATAGAAAGTTCTAGAATGAATAACATTAGAATTGATAGAGATAATATTGCTAATATTGTTCCTGATATGGATCCTACTGAATTCGGAATGAATTTTTCCACAGGTTAAAATAAATCAAAACAAAATTGATTTTAGCCCGGGATCACCGGAAAGAAAAAAGATCTCTGATGAGTTCTTTAAGCCTAGATGGGGACTATTTCGAAAATGGTTTTTTCAAAGCTTTAATAAAGAAGAAAAAATTATTTTTCAGGAAGAATTTTATAAAGATCTTTTTGTTCATAATATAATGATTAATTTTGTTCCTTGGTTTATGGACAAATATATGGATGATTATATTTTCATGCTTACAAAAGACTTTAAATTAAGTACTGGTGAAATCACGACATCAGACTCCCTCCCCCCCCCCCTCCCCCGCACAACAATCTTTTCAAATTGAAAAGGATTACAAAGTAGTATATTTTACTGCTTTTGCTTAATTCCTTGAGAATTATATTGCTCTTATTACTTCTCAACATGTCAATATGATGTTAAAAAACATAATTATTCTAATATTTATATGATCATATTAAGAGAACAAATTGTTTCTCTACATGATAGAGTTGATAAAATTCTATCTGAATTGAAGAAAATAGAGCTTAGTAATACTAAACAAAAAGACCAAAAAGATCAAGTTACTATTGCTACTGATAGTATTCATCTTCCCCCTCGTATTAGGGATTTCAAAGCAAGCAGCGACTTAGATGATACACAAAAATTCAGTGGATTAAAGATTAATCCTATCCACGGCGAGAAAAAAATAGAGGACAAATCATTATCTAATGAGGTTAATAAAATCTCAAAAAAATTTATGAGGAAACCAATCCAAAGGATGTTTTATTATCCTAGACCAACTCCCCAGGATGTTCTATTAGAAGAGCAAGAATTGCTCATTCTTAATAGTTTTAGGGGAAATAAAATCTATGAATGGAACATAAATGGTTTCACTGATAGACAAATCTCTAATGTAGTACATCGAATGTTGATGTACAGTACAATTTGCAAAGCCCATAAGGATAATAATGATAAGACCATTACAGAAATAATTACTGTAGGCTTCGCTAGTCAGCTGAAAGGCTAGTGAGATAATTATCTCACTTTAGACCAATGCACAAAAATTTTGCATGCAATTAAGACGGAAGGGGGTCAACCTATTCTAAATATGGTTTACATCTTGGTTCTTAATATTATATAACATTTTTGTAGAAGATAGTCCGATAATAGTGAGACTATCAGGACTATGCTCCAAAATCTGAGATGTAAGACCCTCATATCTTTTAGATGGTATAAGGACGTATTCATGTCAAGAGTCATGGAATTACCGAAGAGTAATAGCTCTCACTGGAAGTCCAAATTTATAGATGGTCTTTCAATGATATTTGCAAAAAGAGTTCGAAAGGATCTAAGAGGACCTTCCTTAAGTATTAACTATGGTGAGTACACGTATGGAAAGTATAACGCCCCAAAGAACGGGTCCCGGAGCGTCACACGGTGCTTGAGGCTACGAGTAGCCCCAAGCTAACCCTTTGAGCCATTTTCATTCAGTTCAACACAAATCAACGAGGTTTCCATAAATAACCCTCAAATATCAACAGAGTAATCATCATCCAAGAATAAAAGAATTTTAGAAAGATAACAAAATACGACTTATTAGTCAACTCCCAACATCTATACTAGTCTGACAAGCCTCTAAGAAAATAAATAAAACCAGCGAGCCATTGAGACATGCCCCAACTGACTCATACTCAATTATCACATGTAAACAATTCCGTGAAACCAACATCAGACATCACGTCCTCGGAACATGAGGACTCACCACAACAGAGGATGTAGAACAGTGTGCCCGAAGAATCACTGTCAAACCTGGAACTGAGCACCTGAACCTATATTCCGAGAAAATGCAGCCCACATCCGAAGATATGGGTCAGCACCATGGAAAGGAACCGAGTATATGGGGGTGTATGCAGTTGTATAAACATCATCATCATAAATATTTATAAGAAATATGCAGGATGTATGAAAGACTCACATAGACCAAAGAAAAACATCATAATCATGAGAGGATGAAATAAGTACAAAAAAACACCTGAGAGTTATCATATAATTTGTCAATCACTTTCAGTTCATCAAGAATATCAATTCTCATAATGTAAATATCATTTAAATCTTTCGAAAGAATAACTTTCACAATTCTACTTTCAAATCACTTCACCATTCACCATAGACACAAGGAAACACACACACACTGGGAGATCCTATAACCGACATAAACCATGTGAGCTACATAGAGTCCAACGTACAACCCACGTTGGGGAGAGCCGTCCTATCCTTGCCATCGGAGTAGGACTATCAATATCAAATCCACACAAACTAGTGTTCACTATATAAATCAGCCTCAGGCTCACTCCTATGGGGACACGTAGTTCTAGGGAAGTAAGGTCGCTTTATACCTCCCACTAGGTGCTAAAGATTTCTTCCAGACTTAGCTCAGATCATTTCAAAGACAATCCACAACAAAACAATTTCAGTAATATATAAATATACATCGGGAGCCATCATGCTTCCCATGTATCAAAATCAACCACGTTGTGAATTTATTTTACACTCGAGTTCAAAACAACTCCATTAAGACCAAAAGGTCAAATCATTCAAAATATCTCAAATATTCAACATCAACGTGCTTATAACACACACTTTCTTTAAAAAAAACACAATTTCCAATGGGGATTCACGACCCAAATATCAAAATCATGATAAATATCATTCAAGATTCATGCTTTATATTTCCACACGTGTAAATTCATCTTTCAAAATCATAAATATCAAAATTTCATAATAATCATCATAAGATATGGGTTCATGCTTCAAATTCGTAAAAAGCAAATAAAAATCATGCCTTTGTAAAGAAAATTACTTTTGGGCACAAGAACGAAAGAGAGTTCTTGTTAAAAAAATCCCACATACCTTGAATGATGAACTTTAGATCGATACTCATTTTTGAGATATTAATCATGCCTTTGAATGATGGTTCTTGGAGTTCTTGAACTAGGAACTTGGAATCTTGAATAAATTTGCAGAATTAATGGTGAACTTTGGAGGTTCTTGAAGTTCTTGAACTAGGAACTTGGAATCTTGAATAAATTTGCAGAATTAATGGTGAACTTTGGAGGTTCTTGAAGTTGGATGTAGGAGCTTAGGGTTTTCTTTTTGAGGGAATTTGATGAAATAGAACATATAATGCTTCTAATAGGCTTTAATATAGGGTTTGGACGGATTTTGGGTGAGGGGGAATGACCAAAACACCCCTAAAAATCAAATAATTCTTGAATCTGTCCTTTGGTGAACTGTTTTGATAGTTTGAAGTAGATCAACCATAACGTTTTACTCCGATATCCAAATTGGATAAAACTAATTTCATTAGAAATAGGACTCTCATATCTTTCCGTTGATATATAGTATCTCACCCAGATCATTGGGTACGAGGAGTTATGATCGTTTGAAGTTGACCCAAAAATTCACTTTTGATAGGCTGAAGTAGATCGACCATAACTTTTTGCTTCGATAGACAAATTGGATGAAACCAATTTCATTGGAAAGAGGACTCGCATAGCTTTCCGTTGATATATAGTAGATCACCCAAATCATTATGTAATAGAGAGATATGGCTTCATTACATGAACATGATGAACTCAGCCCATTTAAGACCATTGCCAGTAAGATTCAAATAAAGAAAGGCATAGTATCGAGGTCTGAAATGATAGCCTCGTATATGAAGGAAGTCAAAAAAGACCTAATGAGAAATATAGATAAGAAAAATGCATCGAATATATCCATGACATTTTTAGGTCATACCATAGATAATGAAGAAGACTGTCTAGCTGGGGAATATCAGAGCATCCAAAGTAATGAAGAACTTGACCTGGATGACTACCTGAAAAAATTTATCGATACATTGGAAGAATCTTCCAACTCCGCAAAAAACAAAGAGAAAGGGAAGATATAACATAATTAAAGACCACACAAACTATATTATTGGGGACAGTACCAGGTGGACGATAACTTTTATAAAGCATAAACAGTAAATACCACTTTCTTTTATAAAGTAAAGGTCAATTGTGTAATAGTAAAGGCCAATTAGGAATAGTAAAGGCCATTTTCATTTTTGTCTTTTGCTTAGAGTATCCGCTATATAAGGATCTCATTCTTTTCATTTGGAGGATAGATTTCAGATAACCACCTCTCTCAATTACTTTCACAAGCTCTCCTCTTGTAATATATTCATCTTGAAATAAAAGCCTTTAGTTCTGATCACACTTATCCATGATAAGGTATTTTAAATTTCTGTTATTAATTTTATTTTATTTTCTTAATACTAGACTAATGATAGGCTAATCCCTCGTGTTGAACTATAACATACTAAGCTATTAGTATAGTATGGCATGAGTTATTCAAATAAGAATCAAATCACCCAATGATATTAAGGTCACAATACATAGACTTACAATAATATTTTTGATTTAGGCTCCATGCAGGAGGTCCATTTGAAAGGCCTATTAGCCAGGAAGGCATTAAAGGTTGTGTTTTGGACCCGTTTTGAATCAAAGTTATGACTATGAGTTTATGCTTTGCTTGTAAATGTTCTGGAATATCATTGAAGCGATCCGGTCCTTACTTGAGTCCAGACCATAGAAATAATGAGGAAGAACATTCATCTACGGATGAAGACCAAGTTCTTAATTACTCTGGATGCTCTGAGATTTGACCAAGGGAAAATTATCCCTATCAACAGAAGCATAGAATTTGCTTCTAAATTCCCACATATTATAACAGACAAAACCCAATTACAGAGATTCCTAGATGTTCTAAATTACATATCTCCTTTTATAAGGGATCTTGCTAAAGATATAGCTATCTTATATAATAGATTAAATAAGAGTCCAAATACATGGACAGAGAGTCATACCCTCGCAGTGAAAAATATCAAAGCAAATGTTTATTACTAATATTACTTTACTATTACTATTACTTTATTGTACTTTTTTACTATATATAAGTGAAGGTTGGGGTGGCTACCAAGGGTATTTTGGTAATTTTAAGTCATTCCAACTTTCACTTATATAGTAGTAAAAATAAAATGGCTACACATGCATATGGTTTTTTTCTTATATTATTAGTTTTGTCCTCATTTTTATGGTGCAATAAAATGGTTACACATGCATATTATTTTTTTCTTATATTTATTAGTTTTGTTCTCATATATTATTTTAATAATATTTTTATTTAGACCTTTGTAATTGACTTATACATGGTACTATTTTTGTATAAATATCTTTTTGTTACTTATTAAATAATTACCAAGAGTATTTCGATAATTTTATGGTGCGATAAAATGGTTACACATGCATATCATTTTTTTTAAAATTTATTAGTTTTTTCCTCATTTTTATGGTGCAATAAAATGGTTACACATGCATATTGTCTTTTCCTTATATTTATTAGTTTTGTCCTCATGTATTATTTTAATAATATTTTTATTTAGACCTTTGTAATTTAATTATACATGGTAGTAATTTTTTATAAATATCTTTTTGTTCCTTATTAAATTACTTGATTTTTATACCTCAATGGTATTTTGGTAATTTTATGGTGCAATAAAATGGTTACACATGCATATTGCTTTTTCCTTATATTTATTAGTTTTGTCCTTATTTTTATGGTGCGATAAAATGGTTACACATGCATATTATTTTTTTCTTATATTTATTAGTTTTGTCCTCATGTATTATTTTAATAAAGTTTTTATTTAGGCCTTTGTAATTGAATTATACATGATAGTAATTTTTTATAAATATCATTTTATTTCTTATTAAATGACTACCAAGGGTATTTCAGTAATTTAATGGTGCAATAAATATTTCAAAATCGACGTATGTCTCCTTAACTTATATATTTGAAACTTTCAAATGAGACGTGCATCATGTACTTTTTCAAGAATGTCCAAACGAAAGACGTGCCGCCAACTGTAGTTGCAACAATATAGCTAGATTTTTATCCACTTATATAATCATTTTTGTATTGGTTGGACTAGTCTAGCAAGTTCAATTTTGTTCCACACTGAATGTATATATTATGTTAACAACGGTTCATTGTACTATATTTCTTTTCTATTACTCCTGTACTAAACAATTAAAACAAGTAGGAAATAATCTTCCCCAAAGTTGGATCTCCTTTGCACATTACTGTTGCCAAAATGTTCGTGCCTTGCATGGACAAGGATGATGTGGCACCTCTCTATGGCCACCATTTCAATTTATATTTTTGCTTCTTTTTGGGGATTTTTTCTATTGTTTTCTTTTTTTAAATTAAAGAATTAACAATATTCTAATCTATTTGTTGAGTATCATTAATAATTATTAATAATTACTGCAGTTAAGTTAAGAAAGAGTTGAAAAACCTATTAGCTTTAAATTTATTCCATCATGCTTCTCCCCATTATCAATTGAGGGGTATTTATTTATTTTAAATTGTGTATAATAAGGAATAATTGCTCTTTTTAATTAGGAAGTCCAAAAATCTCTTCAGTTTTTATCTTTTAAGATACATATAAGTTATAGAATAGACATGAAAATATTATGTCTTCTATTATATAACCATGAAATCAAATATAGGATAAATTCCTATGGATATTGCAAATGTCCACAATACATAAATACAGTTGAAGAAGATTTCAGTGTTTGAAAGGAATCTACTATAATAAAATGGTAAGTTTCTTGACCTTTGTTCTACAATTTTATTTAAAGTTCCTGAGATTATACACCGGACATGATGATGTTTTATTTGATAATATTATTTTCAACTTTTTACTTCTGAAATGAGAAATGAGAGATGAAAATGGCTTAGTCTCTGAAGAGTGGCAACGATTATGATATATTCCTGAATAATAACAAATTGTGGATCACTGTTATTTTTGTTATTGTCAAAAGATATTATTCTCCTAATTGTGTTTGTTCTTATGGTTTTTAAAAAGGGCAACTATGGAGAGGATCCGACAAAGGATCAAATCACAAAAATCTATTGTACGTAATACGATAAGAAATTTTTTATTTAATATTATTGTACATATTTTATAATGTAGTCCTATAAATAGCGACATTATAAAACAACTTTGAGAAAATAATCACATTAGCTTTTGAAGTTGTTGCGTTTCTGGTTTTAATTGTATTCATGCTTTAGTTTGACTCAACGAATGAGATGAAGGCTATTCAATAGTTATCAGCTTGTAGGAGTCGGCTTGTAGGAGTAGTTGCCGACTAAAACTCAAAAATTAATGCATTAATCTCGTACTTTTTTAATTTTATTAATTCTTAAAATTTTAAGAATAATGTTACATTATTTATTCTTTTCATATGTTCTCTCCATGATTTCTCTTTATTTTGTATTTTATATGAATTTCTGATATCATAAGTTTATAATTATTTTGGTTCAAAAATAGTAACTTACGACTTTGTTGGACATATTTATTTTTCTCTCTCTTTACTTATTTAACATGAGAATGATGTTGCTTTATATATTTTCCGTTATGTTCTCTCTGTGATTTCTCTTTATTTGCATTATATATGAATTTTGTCGTAAGTTTTTAATTTCTTTAGTCAAATATAGTAACTTATAACTTTGCTGAAAATCTCCTAACTACTAACCAAACACTTTTTTATTGTATATATATATATATATATATATAGAGAGAGAGAGAGAGAGGATGCCTCTTTTATCTATGTTATATTTAATAAAATTATTGATATTTATCATTTTTTATAGCCGCACGAAGCGCAGATACATTCACTAGTTTGGAATAAATGAAAGCCAACGACTTTATATCTCATTCAATGATCAAAATATTCGATGGAGATTTATTCCCAAAGTGGTATTTTCATTCATTGTTCAACAAGATTATCTTCTCATTTTAGCGTTAAAAATGAAATTTCTATAAGTAATTAATTTTAAAAATATTCCAACACACTGTGTAAATTGAAACAAGAAGAATGTTTTATCGCTATAAAATATTATACCTTAATAACAATAATTTATGGATGTCAAATGGATGAGCTGGGTAAAATTTAGATAGATTAAAATAATTTGAGTTAATAAAAGAATTGGACGAAAATAGATTAAACCGAAATATGCTAAAAATGAATTGGGTCATGATTCACAGCTTGACCTAAATTTTTTGAATGGTCTACAATTCTCCCCAAATCATCCTACCGCATCCTTTGATTAGGTCAACCCTTCCCTACAATTAAATGAGTCTTGAGCCTTCAAGTTTAACTCGAGACCTAAGACTCAATTCTGAATCAAAGCCTGCCCCTAACTCAAAACCTGAGCCCAGCCCTTGACCTCGATCCGAGATATGAGAACTGACTTTGTCTTGGGTTACGAGATCAAACATCGGCCTAGACCTAGACACGAGACAATGTACACGATCTTGGCCTAAGATTTAAGACTCAAACTTTGCTCTGGCCTCGGACTCTAGATTGACCCTGACCTAGCCCAAAAAAAGAGACTCAACCTTGGCCTAGAGCCCAACCCTCAGCCTCTACCTGAGACTTAGGACACAAGATAAAGTACTCGATCTTATCCTAGAACCTGACCCTGACATGAGACTTATGACTAACTTGAGATCTAAGTTTGACTCAGGACTTAAGACTCGATCCTTAACTTCAACCTTGACTTAAAATCCTAGACATAAGAATCGAGATCAACCCTAAACCAAGACCTAAAACTCAGCCTTGGCCTTGTCCGTGAACTAAGTCTTGACCCTATGTCACAAACTGGGACCCAACCCTAATATGGGACCTGGACCTAACCTCAACCCTGATCAGGAACTCGAGATTCGATCTTGATCGAGACTTAAAATCTGACCCCAACTCGAGATTTGACACAACCATAGAACCTGAGCTCCAACCCATAGAAAAAGTAATCAAAACAAATATCGAGTAGTAAATTTAAATTAAAGTAGATCTTAAAAATCAGCTAGTATTGGTTATATTGGGTTAAAAATTTATGGGTGTCCTATTTAGGTGCTTCCTTTAAATAATATTCATCTTATATAATTTTGTGTGAATAATTTTAAATTTTAGGCGAAATAATATATTTCTTTCTTATTTTTTAAGCTTTTGTATTTCGACACATATAACTGAAACTTAAGCTAATTTTAATATGTGTTTCAGTCATGTATGACAGAGCACAAATATATGTATAGATAATAAATTGAAAGAATATTTGTTAGATTTATTATTGTATTGAAAAATTGATGATTGAAGTTTGTTCTTTATGATACGTTGGAACTTATGTTTCAAAGATTTAAGCTTATTGGGAGTAGATTTGGGTGTTTAAATTTTAATTTCTTTTTTTACAAAACTTTCAGTCATGTATGCACGAAGTGCAGATTTGAAATAACTCAAATGGGTATTAAATAAAGGAAAAACTACACACCATAGATAAAATAATTACTTAATTACATGGTATGGTTAAGGTTTTAAAAAAATACCCTACATAGTTATTTGTTAGTTGTAAAATTGTTTTTTTTCTGGGCCCCCATATACAAATATAATATACAATGTATATAGCAAATAATACTCTCTCTCATTTAATTAATTTTTTATAATCTCACTCTTAGTTAATTGGCTAGTTTGCGGCATTAACTTATGCACGCTTCTTAACCATATCTCAAAAAAAAAAAATTCTTTCAAATTTTCCTCCCAAATCAGATGATTTTTTGTCTTTCACTAAACATTCATTATGGGTTTGCATTGAAAATTTTTTGGAGTAATTTTTCATCCCTAAACATAAGTAGAGATATGCATTGAAGATTTTACAGTAATCTTTAGTCTTTTGGGGTATATAGATTTGTTTTCTTTTGATATTTTTAGGTATTCTTTAAATGAGCTATGAAGTTTCTTCAAATTTCATCTATTTTCATAGAACAAAATGTATAATTTGAAAATCGAATTGTATATTAGTGTCAAACTCACAGAATAAATCTTGATGAATTATTTTCATAATTAGGTATTTGATCGAATTTTAGTGAATTTGATAATTGTATATAGGTGATTTATTTGTATTCAGTTGTGTAGATTTTTGTGTGTGGGTATGCATTGCATATTTTTTTCCATTTGAATATCCTTATTCTATTATAGAAAAGGCTTAAAGCACCTCAATGTCGTCATGCCTGCTTGCAATGTAGGGGCCATTTTGGTAATTCGGTATTAATAGCTTTATGGCTATTGTAACAAATGAGTGTTGGTAGAGTACTTTTGCACTAATGGACCAAAAAATCAGAAAATATTTGCTTAATTCTCTACCTGTCACCTTGATGTAAAACGGGATACAAGAAAATTGGAACATGATAATAAGATAAGATACAAGGATATAATTAAGATCTAAAAAGAAAGAGAGAAAAGATTTAGAAGAAAAGACAGGAAAATCTAATTATTAAAATACATTAATCATTATATTCAATCCAAGGGAGAAGAGAAACTGAACACATACCAAGATTACTTACTCAAGTAATGAAGGGGTTCAATGAAAAGATAAGAGGGTTCAACCCTAAGCTCACAAAGACGGTACACAATATTCAAAAATTATCTAACCCTAATATAGAAGACTTAAGACTATTTATACTAGTCTTGCAAAAATAGCCAAATTACAAATATGAACAAATTATAAAATAATAGCCACTTGAGCCCTTAATGATCTTTTTGGCTGTCACCACTTTTCTTATATATCCATTTGAGCATGTTATGGACTTTAAAAACTCTTTTGACGATCCTTCCAAGACACTTTAAATTCTTTGTGGGTGATTGAATGCTTCCGTATTCAAGATAGTTCACATCATCACGTTTACTATTAATCTTGCTATCTCGATTTGCATCATTCTCCCCTTATTTAAAAGAATTCGTCCTCGAATTTAAGCCTTGCAAAATAAAGGAGGGAAGAACAAGTAAACAAAAATCATCATAATCTTTCAAAGCATTGTCAATTCTACAAGAAGCATCTCCGGGATCAAAAACAAACTTTAATCCTTTAAGAACATCAAGAATCATTATAAGTATATCCAAAAAACTCAATAAGAAATTATCAACCCAAAATAAAGTCAAATTAAGCTCTTTTACTAGACCACACTAATCTTTAAATGACTTGTTATCACATTTTAAGAATAAAATATTGACATAATCCAACAAGAACGAATCTTCAAAAAGATGAGTAGAATAAGTAAAGAAATGAATACTAAAACTAGGATCAATCAATTCACTTTCATGTATAGGTTCATTATTTTCTTCCCACATTGTATCCCATAGTGGATTATCATATACCTTGTAGCCTTTAAAAATTGCTACTTCATCAACTTCACCACAAGTATCACTATGTTCATCATTGAAATTCGTCATGTTATCTTCAAGCAAAATATTATCTTTAATGAGAGAAAAATTAATATACAATGAAGAATTAAAGCATCTAAATTTTCTCTCAAAACAACAAATGTCATCTTCACAAGGTTATCCATGATATAATATCTATGGGTGAAACAAGAGATAGGATCAATAATATTATGCACACTCCAAGAATCACTTGTTTGATCCTCAAACTCATTAATCGACGCATCATTGGTTGGCAGCAATTTAAGCTCACAAGAATCAATAAGTATGATCTCACGCTTCAACTCAACTAAAGAAGTAAAGTCAAAATGTAATAAATAATCACTGCCTTCAACAAGACAAACATCACCACCAACATCATGAATTTCATCACGAAGAAAGGATTCATCTTGCTCAAAATAAGAATAACTTTCATCTAAATCAAAATTCCTTTTAAGCTTATTTAAAGAAAATATAACATTAGAGTTGGTTATTTTACCTTAAAATGCTCCTATACTTTCTTCTTTACCTTTGCCTTTATCATTCAAGCTCACTTGAACAATAGTAGAAGTAGCGGGTGTCTCCACCAACTCTTGAATCTTCAATGGTGTAACGCTCTTCATTATTATTTGCATCATAACTTCATTTTTAAACATATCTACAAAAGATATATTACAACTAGGAAAAGAAGGATTGGCATTAGATTTAAAACAAGAAGCAAACTTCCTTTTTCTTCTCTCTTCTCAATTTTCTGTTCATGTTGAAATATTTCTCTTTTTTGGTGGCAACTCACTCACTATCCTCAACTCAAGCTCTCCTTTTTCCACTCTTGAATTGCTATTTGTCACTCCCTTACTCCTCTCATCTTTTCTCTCTAAAGATTATTTAACATTGGATAAGGCCCAAGAATTTCTTTTGAAGGATTAGGATGACTCTTCACATCAACTTTGAACTTTACATTTTGAGAATCATCAAGTTTTCTCTTCAAATTCTTTTATTTAGAAATGGCATTTTTTTGTTTAAACTTTGTCTTTCTTCTTGTCAATCTTAGCAACTCCAAGTATCTTTCTTTCACCTTCAGAAGTGTAGATGGCACAAAGAAATACTTTTAACCTCTTAGGTTGACACAACACTTGTTAGTCTTTTTATCAAAAGTAGCTTCTTTTTTCAATTATCCAAGACCTTCCAAGTAACAAATGACAAGCTTTCATTGGAATAACATCACATAGTACTTCATCGTGAAACTTGCCAAGTTGAAACTTCACTAAACTTGTTTTGTAATCTCTAAAGTTCCTTTCTCATTTGTCCATGGCAATTCATATGGTTGAGGATGTTTTCTAGTCTTCAACTTTAAGTGCCTAACCATTCTTGAACTTGCAATATTTATGAAACTCTTGTTATGTATAATCATGGGACTACAAAGTCCTTCAATTTTACCATAAATATGAAACATGTTCTTTGTTTCTTCCACAAATTGGTCAATGCATGCTTCATCACACTCATGTTGTTCAACAAAATGATCTCCATTTATCAAAGCATTCATATCATCATTAGGCCTATACACAATATTTCTATCATAAGTAGCACATCGATTCATATTTTGCCTCAATTTTTTTGTGAAAGATCTACCACCTTCTTTCCCAACAAAACAAACATAAGAACCACTACCATTCTCATGATTAGAATTAGAATCATAGTAAAAAAATGAACAAGAATATTCACCAAGAGTTTCCTCATTATCATCATCAAGCCCAGAGTCACTTTCTTCACTATTAGATGCATCACAAGAAAAAAATATGGAAGATTCATACCTTGAAGCATCATTATTTTTTAAATTATTTTTGAAAGCATAAGAATCACCACACTCACATTCTTCACTATAAGATTCATACTTTTCATTTTCTCCACAATCTTCATCATAATAATTTTCATCATCCTCACAATCATAGTTTTCAAAATCATCATCACAAGGATAACCCAAAGCCATGGAAGACATGTTTGCAATCAAAAGAAGGTAGAAACAAAGTCAAAGTAACATATTCTCTCTCTCTCTCTCATGTATCACCACTCGTGTATACACTCAAGATCAAGGCTTTTGGACCTCATTTAATTAATCTCACTAACTCTTGCCTTTTTTCTCTCAAGAGAATTTCCTCAAATCTCTTCAAGTACCAACAGCCCAATCAACTCAAAATAATCATCAAAGTATCAATTTGGAGCAAAGTTTATGTATATCAAGAAAGGATAATAAAAATAAAAAGACATGAAATAAATAAATATACAATGAAATAAAAAAAAGCACAAGATAAATTGATACGAATAAAATAAATGAAAAAAAACTAGTTTAACATTAAGTAGGAACTAATACTCAAAGTAAACTAGCTAGAATTAACAAGAAAAGAAGAGAAAACAAGTTGGAGGGTTGTATATTAAATGGGGAAAGATTTGGCCATTTTTGAAATTTTCAAATTCATCTTCTTCTTCAAGAAACTCAATTTTTTTTGAGTCAATCTCCCACAATACTCAATAATCTCCCTCAATACTCAATCAAATAAGTTCAAATTTGAGATACAACCTATCCACAACTCTATCAACAACTTTCCACCAACAATTTCTTCAAACAAACACTAAATCAACAAAAACCATTTTCAAGCTTCTTCAAAGCTTCAAATCTCAATAATGGCTTTCAATTTTTTTTCAAGTCATTTATTCTTTGATTTTTAACTACGAAACAACAATGTGTAGTTCAAGTAACAATATCAACCAGCTTCAAATCAATTTCGTTTTTATTTCTAATTTTTTTTTTTTTTGAATTTTCAAGAAAAATGCAAGTCAAGGATTAAGAATTGTAGGAATAATTCTTTAGCTTACCCTAATGCCAATTGATGTAAAACGGGATACAAAAAAATTGAAACAAGATAGTAAAATAAGATATAAGGATATAATTAAGATCTAGAAAGAAAGGGAGAAGAGATTTAGAAGAAAAGAAAGGAAAATCTAATAATTAAAATACATTAATCATTAGATTCAATCTAAGGGATAAGAGAAATTGAACACATACAAAGATTACTTACTCAAGTAATCAAGGGGTTCAATGAAGATATAAGAGGGTTCAACCCTAAACTCACGAAGGAGTCACACAATATTAAAAAATTATCTAACCCTAATATGAAAGACTTAAGACTATTTATACTAGTCTTGCAAAAATAGTCAAATTACAAATATGACCAAATTATAAAATAATAGTCAGTTGAGTCCTTAATGATCTTCTTGATTGTCACCACTTTTCTTATAGATCCATTTGAGAATGTTATGGACTTTAACTCTTTTGATGATTCTTCCAAGACACTTTAAATTATTTGTGGGTGATTGAATACTTCCGTATTCAAGATAGTTCACATCGTCACGTTTGCTATCAATCTTGTTATCTCGATTTGCATCACACACCTGAAAAGATGTAAACTACTTATGGGCCCTTTTTACTTTCTCCCTGCATTTATAGCTTTTTGAAGTTGCTGCATGGTTTTTAGGAAAAATTACATAAATCCCATATGTAAGACAACAAATTACATACTATCCCTTAATATTTTAAAAATAACATAAAATCCCTATTTTCATATTTACTCATGATACATATGCTATAACCTGGACACCCTATTCCATCTCCTCTTTTCACTCCATCTCTCTCTTTCTTTTAATGCTTATATTTTTTACCACAAATTACTCCCCTTAAATTTCTCCCACTCTAGTAGATTTTGAGTCTACTTAATTCTTCAATACCTCAATTGATTTCAATCGTTCAAAGAGGTTAGTTGTTGGTTTATGCTTTTAAATCACACTTTAACTTCAATACTCTCAATTTAATTTCAAAAATTGACAACTTTTTCAAAGAGTTTAGCTTTTGGTTTATGCTTTAAAAACTGTTTGTACAAATTTGCTTATCTTCAATGACTAATGAAGATTCACCCTTATTCATCTTGGGGATTTCTCAAATTGAAACACAAAAAGTTGTTCATGATGGTAATCAGATAGTGGGTTTTACTCCGGACAAATTTGATTACATCAAATTAGGTTTTAGTGAGAATCGATCAAAACAGCGTAACGATCTTGAAAAATTGAAGAATTTAAGAGAGATTTTGCTGAGAAAAATAAAGTTGCCCACATGCAAATGGAAGATCTGGATGAAATTGAACAAATCCGCAAATTCCATCGGAGCAGATTTTATTTTCGTAACTAATTCATAAATGGTGATTCATATTACTGGTTCTTTTACATGGTGATTCATATGGGTGATTCATATAATTGTAGATTAACTGTTTACTAGGTGATTCATATTTTTTTTGGTGATCTTTATGGCTGATTCATATCTGTGAAATAATAAAATCATATTTACATTGGTCAAACATATTTTGTTGAATCTTTTAAGTGACGATTCTATGGGTGATTCATATAACTGCATGCAAACAGAGTAACTGGTTATTTTGTGATTCATATTTCTTTAGGTGATTCATATGGGTGATTCATATGTGTGACACACTAAAATGATATTTTACTTGGTGATACATAGGTGGTGATTCATAAGTGGCGATTCATATAAATGGTTCTTTTAACAGGCGATTCATATAGGTGATTCATTTAATTGCAGATTAACATATTGAATGGTTACTTGGTGATTCATATGCTTGTTATTTCTATTCTTTGTGGATAACTTTTTTTGTTTATACATATGTGATAGCACTTTATGTACTCATTGTGTTGTTGTTTGTTTTATAAATATCTGATTCATTTGACTCATGAATCATCTGATGATTTGTGTTGTTGACAGAATGTTAGTTTGCTTGTGAAAAAATGACCTTCCCACAATGTACGGATTGGTAGTGCACATAATATCAATGTAGTAGATAAGCTTAACGAAGTTCTAGATGATGAAGGAATTAGAATGTTCAGAAGCACTTATTTTGGGTCATTTCTGGACCTGCCTAATTGTAACTTTCAAGGTTCGA
>NC_061121.1:164967721-164983654 GCF_002878395.1 Capsicum annuum
ACAGAAATTTGTAACTCTGCAATTACTACAGGATAAAATAATAAACCAGACAAATTAATGAATATATCTTAAGAAAAGAATAAATCATTAAAAGATATTGAAACAAAATTTAAGAAATATCTACGCACAAAGAAAAATAGATTCATTAGATATATAATAAATCTATTTCATATGTTAGTTAATCGCCTATATCCGCACCCCCCTACAAATGGTGCTCTTTTTGACCAAGAAATACAATTTTTTTTCTTTTTTTGAGCTTTTCTCTATTTTTCCTTCATTAATGTGCTATGTTAAAAAATTAGTCATTTTAACTTTCTTGATTATATTAATTATGTAATGTTGACAAACTAAGCTTATATCTTTAAATTTCTTTAATGTAAACTATAGTAGTCTTTATTTTTATTGCTCCCGCAATATTTTATTATCATAACCTCTAAAATAATTAATATTCATATTCATGACATTATTGATATTCATATTGTAGTCCTATAAATAGAGACATTGTAAGATTCTGTATAAATGGTCATCAATCTTATAAGTTATTATATTTTCGATGCTTATTATATTCATGCTTTATCTTGACCGGAGGAATAAAATGAAAAATATTGAATGATGATCAATTTGTGAAAGTGGATAAGACAAGAGCTGAGAAGATTGTACATCACTTTCATATTTTTTCCTTCTAATTCTAAAGATTAAGGCCATAAGAATTATGTTACATTATTTTTTTGGTTGTTCTCTTTATTGTGTATTTTATATGAATTTTTAATTGTTTAAATTCATAGTTTTTTTTCCATTCTAAACAATAACTTATGACTTTGTTGAAAATCTACGAACTACTAACTAAATGATTTTCTACTATGAAATTGATAATATCTTTAAAATTATTGATATATTACAATCTCTTTTATCATCGCGCGAAGCGCGAACAAGTTGACTAGTCAATTAATAAAGCTTTTTAATGTTTCAGAGATCAATTACTACAAGAGACACATATCACCACAGGTAATTGAATAAACTTTGTACAAATAATTCCTTCTATAGGAAAAGCAAAATGTACATCTTTATTTTCAGCAACGCTCTTTTAACTTGACGTTGTCCCTTATTTTAAAAGTATTAGCTTGATTTTTACTTAAAATAACAAGAAGATATATAAATTTAGTTGCATCTAGGAGCGAGTCATCATATCATGCAAGAGACGTCTCTTAAGAAGTAAACTTTTTTTTATGCAATTCTATTTAAATCAATTTCAAAATATTAACAAAAAATTCAAAGCTTTTCAAATGCAAAAGCTATATCATATAGAAAGTACAATCAAAACAAATATGTCTCGCAATATTATAATCAATCTAGATAATTAGGTTGCACTTGAGATTAAAACGGCTTTTCAATCTTAATATTAAGCTATTAGTTTGTTTCAATCCCATGTGAACTAGTATATAGCAGTGATAATATAAAATGGTGTTTTGATTGGAAGAAAAGGATGTATGTATGAAGCAAAGCTCATCGGTAAGCAAATTTTCACGCAAAGAAAGCTTGAAGTTATCCTCATTTGCTAATGGTTTCATATGCTCAAACAAAAAAGAAGAAATGATATTTGTTGATGAAATTTCATGCATCAAAGCAAAAACAAAAATAAGATCAAAGGATATCTGTTGATGAATTATCATGCATCAAAGCAAAAATTTTACTAACTATGAATTCCCGCGTAAACAATTCATAAAATTCATAGTTCACGTGAATTAAATTAAAATGTTAATGCTTATACTTTAACTATCAACCAAGTTATACATTGAACTTTTAACTATTTACCGTTTAATATTTTCTTAGGATATGCTGAATTTTGAAATAGTGACGTCCACTTGTATAAGTCACACACTCATACTTGACTAATTATGTTTCAATAATTTTATGCTTTTAACTATAAATTCTGAAATTTAAAATCTTTTACCAAATTAATATTAAATAAATAAAAGAAAAAAGGGGCTATATATGTTTCACTTGATTTGAACAACATCACTGTAATTACCTAATTCAATGCTATCCAGAATAGAAAGATTTTTTGAAGGATGTATATTGATAGTTGAATAAGAACTACTCATACACTATTAAATTACCCAACCTATCAACTATCAAGTGCTATCTTTTTTCTTTTAAAAAAAACAAAAACTGCTTTAGCTTATGAAAGTTCACACTGTAATAAGGATCCATGAAAACTAAAAGCATATTCACTTTATTTGATATTTTTGAAGTTGAAAGTAGAATTGAACTTATATTTGGTCATAATATTTTGGAAAAAAGTATTTTTAAAGTTAAAAAAATACAAAAAATAAAAATAAAAAATGCAAAAGTAATTCAAAAATAGTGAAAATACCTTAAGAAGTGTTTTTCAAAAAATTCAAATATTATAAAAACATATTTCAAAATATTTATGGCCAAATAAATATTCTAAAATAGGGTAAAAACATATTTCAAAATATTGTAAATAATATTCATGATCAAACGGTTACTAACAATTACTCAACCTTATTATAATTCTGACTATAAGTCATGGTCAAGATTTCGATGATGGTATATTGATGATACACTAGAATAAGAATTATTCATACACTATTAAATTATCCAACGTTTTTTCGATGTTCTATTTTAAATAACCTTTTTTAAGTGTTATTTTTGAAAAGTAGAAATTGCAAGAACTAGTGAAAGTTTTGATTATAATAAAGTATAAATAACATAAATATCAATATTTTAAAAGTAATTACACACTCTCTCACTTTTTTAATTACTTTACTCTCTCTTCCTATTAATATACATAACATAGCCGACATATACATAGCATTCTGTGTATATGTGAAATTTTTGTAATATGCTTAGCGAGTTAAAATTTTTTGTAATATTAAAAATATAAGTTGTGTATTTGTGTAATTTTTAATAATAAAAAGTGTCATTATCTCACTCGTTAATTCTTTTTATAAATATCATTTTGTAAGAAAAAGATGATTTCATATAGTGAACCAAATATTATATTACCCCAAGACATTTGAAGCAAAGCATTATATAGCAAGTTCAATATCTTAGTTTCGTGGCCAGATGGATAGACAATAGATTTATATTTATATTTATAGAGCAACTAGTTTAGGTCTACGTGCCTCGCGCATGTACCTCAATTTATTAAGTTCAAACGCTACATTAAATAGGATATTTGTTTAAACAATAAAGATGAATACAACAATTAAATTCAACATCTTTTGGAGAATTTATTTAATTAAACTTAACATTTACCAAAAAATTTGTCAAAGTCGATCGACATTCATATACCACTTGTAAATTGCAACAAAATGATATGATGATAGAGACACCAAACAAACATAATTAAATCTAACCTTTACACAAAAATTTTCTCAAAGCCGACTGATACTCATCTATCACCTATAAATTATAACAAAATAATATGATAATAGAAATATCTAAATAATACAACTAAACTTTAGCTTTACACAAAAAAATTTCTCAAAACAGAGATACAAAAATAATACAATTAAACCTAACCTTTACCTAAAAAAATTCTTCAAAGCCGACTGACATTCATCTATTACCTTAAAATTTAGTCACGACATATAAACTACAACAAAATAATACAATAGTGATCACAAAACTTTAGTTTTGATGAAAATAATTCTTGTCTGAGCGAAAATTTTGACCCTAAAAAATGACTTGAATGAAAACAAAGAAGATATGAAGTTGTGGGTTAGAAAATTAAATATTTTCTTCCAATAAGTAAACCAATTTTTCCTCTAATTTAACGTGCATCTCAATATTTATAAAAATGTCCTTAACAGAGTCCTATTTTAGAATTATTTTTTTATTTTATTTTAAGAATATTTTTCTAATTGATCAGTACAAAGAAAAATATTAATTGATTACCAAATTATTCACCAAAATTATACAAACTAAAACCATACGAATTAGAGTTTTATATATATAGATTCTTCTTTTCTTTCTTCTTTTTTCTTTTCATACGTTTATAGGAGCATTTATTATCTTTTTTAGAGTCTCATATATTTTAAGAGTTTAATTAATATAATAAAAATAATTAACTAATAAATTGAAAAAAATAGTGAAAAATAGTTTTGTCTTTAATCTTTTAACGAAGGATAAAAAATTTAAATTATTTTTGTAATGGTCTTTATATTTTTAATATATTATAAACATAGATTATAAATATAAATTATATATATAAATTATAAATTATAGATTTTTGAGGAATATATTTTAAGAGTCCAGAGAAATATGAGGAGAAAAAGGGGCTTTAATGTCGGTGGAAAATGAGGAAAAAAGGGCAGGAAAATAGTACACGTTATACTTGTTCAGCAGTAGTTGTCCTCCTAGTAAACTGAGTAATATGTACACACTGAAAAAGGGGTCTGTACAAAACACATTACATCTTTTATTTTTCTTCTCTATCCTCGCACTATATATATATGCTCTCCTTCACCTGACTCCATTTTCACTTTCTTGATCTCTCTCTAAGCAAATTACTCTTTTGCACTTTTTTGACTCAATCAATCTTCAAGAAAGCTGCTTTTTGGTTTGTGACTCTATTTTCTTGATTTATGTGTGAAGATTGCTGTGTTTTTTTTTTGTTCTTGTGGTTTTTAGCTTGAAAAGTTTTGATTTTGACTTGGGGTTGACTTGTATGATGAATTTTTCAGGGTGGTTTGAAATTGGTGTTTGTTGATTCAGTTGGAAAAAAGGGGAGCTTTTTGGGTTCTTGATTGGATTTTTAGGGAGAAAGTTTTTGGCTTTTTTGGGATTTTTTTTGCGGATATCAAGTGTTTTGATTGACTCTGATTTTAATCTATGCTAATGGTACATTTTCCTTTTTGGGGGTTCATAATCTTTTCTCATGATTCCTTTTTTTTTTTCTTTTTGTTTTTGATTGACTTGTGATGTAGCTGAAATGTGATGTGTATGATTCTTGTTGTATGCGCTTTTTGCCTTTTTTGATGTTTAATCAAGTTGATGTGTGCTTGGATTTTCTGTCCCCATCTTTGAGTTGTGGATTGCTAATTGAATAGACTGTTTTGTGGTTTGTTGTTTGTTTGAGCTGTGGATAGCAGATTCAATAGACTTCTCTATGATGTTTTGGGGTGTATGGCTGACAGTTGTGTTGCAAGTCGGCAAGCTTATCTTTCTGTTTCTAGTTTAATGATAAGGATGTACTTTTAAGAATCAGGATGCAATTGTAATGACAATTTTTTTTTTTTAACCCAAATGCAGATCTTCGAAGCTGCTGAACATGTGTTGGTTGTGATACAAACATAAAGTTGCAGTTATATATCTCTAAAGTAGGGGGTGTAATAGGATGGGCTGTGGGTGCTCTAAATTCACCTTGTGTTGCTGGAGTGGACAGAATGGTCCCGTTCATGAGGCTCAGAATCCTGGTATGTGCAAAGCTTTTCTTGGTATTTTTAAATTTTTATCACCATCAAGGGGCAGTTGACACAGAATTGTTTCATTCATTTGTTTTTTATTTTGAAAATGAATTTGTTGGTTTTCATTCTTCTAATAGATGCTGAAGAAAGAGATGAAGTTAGTGATTTGCCTATGTTCCGCGAGTTTACTGTTGAGCAGCTGAGAATAGCTACTTCTGGTTTTGCGGTAGAGAATATAGTTTCAGAACACGGTGAAAAAGCTCCTAATGTTGTTTATAAAGGAAAGTTAGAGAACCAGAGGCGGGTTGCTGTTAAACGCTTTAATAGATCTGCATGGCCTGATTCCCGACAGTTCTTAGTAAGTTAGCATTTTGTAATTCCATCGGGTATTTAAGTTTCTATATTTGTGTTATCTAAAATGATATAATTCTTTTCCTTTCGGCTAACTCTTGGTGATATAATATTTTACCTCAAATGGAAAAGAACAACTAATAGGAAAGGTGATAAAGAATGTTGGAGATCTTAAGCTGCCCTATTATTCAAAAAGCATCATTCCAGTTGCAAGAATAATTAGTGTGTCTTATTTGAGACAACTGACCCATAAATGCGAAAGTGAAGTATGACACTTTTTACGTCTTATTTTTTTGTTGTTAGTGCATGCACCTTTCGATGTATTTATAGCTTGAAATAGAGTATCTTGTCATTTTCCGGCTTATAACTGCTTTACATTGTTGAAGCAATAGACTTTTAACTTCCTTTTCATTATCCTCCGAATCATGTATTTTAGGAAGAAGCAAGATCGGTTGGTCAACTCCGCAACAATAGGTTAGCAAATCTTCTTGGTTGTTGTTGTGAGGGTGATGAGAGGTTGCTTGTGGCCGAATTTATGCCCAATGAGACACTTGCAAAGCATCTCTTTCACTGTAAGTTCATTTACATTTATATTTTATATTCCATCTACTCATGACCCTTGTACCATTGCTTTACTTGTTTTAAAAAAGGTCGTACTATTACTATGGGCGTAGAATTCAAGGAAATATACAACATATCCATTGTAATCCCACAGGTGGGGTTTGGGGAGGGTAGTGTATCGCAGACCTTACCCGTACCTTGGAAGGAATGGGTAAATAAATAAGTAAAATTAGATTTTCTATTTTTAAGTATCTCCTCTTTTCTTTTTGGGGAATGATTGTCTAGCAGGAAAAAGTAAAGTCAGAAAAATAAATAAGCAAGTTATACAAACAGAAATATTCATAAATGAATATGTACAATACAAGGGCTCTAAGATTAAGTATTGTACCAGAGATTATGTCCGTTGTCCAACCACCATATAGGTGCACCTAACAATGCCACAACACCGCTGTTACCACTTCTTCCTTAGCAGAGCTATAGTAATTGGCTTCTCTTTTAGTTGCTCTATGGTCTGAATATTAAAAATCTTTGAACTTCTTTCTGATTCATGCTTTTCTACTGTCAACCAATCAATAAAGAACACTCTATCTATACCAGAGCGGTTGAGGTCAGTGATATAAATCGTCCTGTCGATTCAGCTCTATTTGGGCTCATTACTCCAAAGATAAATAATGATTTCTGAGATGAACTTAAGAATCCTTGAGGTGTGCTGATCATTAGAAAAAACTAGAAGTTCTATTAGTTTCACACTTGTCCCATTGTATATATGTTTCTAACTAGAGTGAAGAGACTCTTTTCAGTCTCCTAACAAAAGTTGGACTTAATGCAGGTGTAATAACTACAACTAAACTTTAATTCCAGCTAGTTGATTTTGCCTTTGTGGATGTTTTTCTTTTTGTGTCCTTCTCTTAGCTATTTTGTGTTGATTCAACGAGGTTGAAGAATCTGAGACAGCTTTCTCCATATGATTTTAGGACTTCTTCAGCTGAATGATTTTAGGAATTATTTGCCCTCTTTTAACAACTTACAACACTTTCGTGTCACAACTTTGCACTGGTGCATATAAGTTACCCTTGATTCAAAAAAAACAAAAACAAATTTGCGCTGGTGCCTATGAAGGCTACATAAGACATGATTATATTAGGCCTTCTCCTGTTCTATCTTCTTTGTGTGCTACTTCAACTCTGTCTAATGTGATGTTTCTATTCTGTCCAACCTTGTATCTCACATTTGTTTTACAACATTCATGTTATGGGTATATTAAAGGGGAACCTTGGAGTAACCGGTAAAGTTGCTGTCATGTGACCAAGAGGTCACGTGGTCAAGCCTTGGAAACAGCCTACGGCAGGAATGCAAGGTAAGGCTGCGTACAATACACCCTTGTGGTGAGGCCCTTCCCCGGACCTTGCGCATAGCGGGAGCTTTAGTGCATGGTCTGCCCTTTTTTTATATTATGGGTATGTTGAGCTTTAGAGGCCTAACATTCATACCCATACTAAAAGCTTAACATTTGTAGCCATATGACTTGAAACCACCATTCTGTTATACTTTATTTTTATTTTGTTAGGTATCTTCCTATCACATAGCACTTCTATATACTCCTTTTCAGCCACCCTTTTTTAATTTTATGTGTTACATCTTCACTACTCAGCCTAGATATCTTAGTTTCTACATTTAGGTGTCACAACCTCACCTAATTCACTTCACACTCTTTATGTTTATAGGGGTTCAATTGCAGTGCACATATTCTTCTTACTTATTCATAAAACCCTTTATTTCTAGAGTGGCCTTTTTCACTTTTTCAATTTTTGATTGACTCCTCCACTAGTTTCATCAGTTAACACAGTATTGTCTGCACATATCACCATGAAACCTCATCCCGTATACTACTGGTGAACTTAAACAAGTACAAACTCATGCCATATCTATACTTTTTATTCTCTTTGATCTCCTTCTCAAATATCATTTATTGCTGTTCCCTGGTGTTACCTGCAAGCTATATGTAATCCTAAGAAAATTCTTGTGAGGTTACTCTATGTTGGATGACTCAACCACGATTGATTTTCTATAGTAGTTCTAGTATGTGATCAAACAAGAGCTGGATCCACATTTTTAGAAGAGAGGATGCAGTAACTTGTGTAGAATTCAAGGGAAAAGGGACAAGGAGGATTCATATGGCTGACCTGAACTAATGTTGAATGAAGGCATAGTTGATTGATTATTATAATGTGTTAATCTATGAATCGCCTCTTTTACCCCGGTCACTTGTCTAGACAATTTGAAGATTTGAAAAGTAAACCTAACAATGAAATACAAACTTCACCTAGAAAGTCGATAAATGGAAAATGAGATTGGATGTGATGGGAACACTCATATATTCTTACTTCTTTAACTTAGGAAAATGAAAATCACAAAAAGTGGATGAGATGGAGCAGAGTGTTGGCCAGTCAAGCGCTCCCATATCCAAAAATTGAAGGTGGCAGAAATGAGAATATTACGTTGGATGTGTGGGCTTTATTAGAGGGGACATAGTTAGGAATGCGATTATCCGGGAGAAGATGGGAGTGGCTTCGGTGGAGGACAAGATGTAGGAAGGAAGGCTGAGATGGTTTGGGTATGTCATGAGGAGGGGCGCGGATGCCCCAGTTCGTAGGTGTGAGAGGCTAGCTTTAGGAGGAGTAGAGGTAGGCCGAAGAAATATCGGAGGGAGGTGATTAGACATGACATGGAGCAACTTTAGCTTACTGAGGACATGACCCTAGATAGGAAGGTGTGGAGGTCACGGATAAGGGTAGAAGGCTAGTGTAAGTGTGGGTTATGGGAAGCAGTCAGGAGAGATCTTGCGTAGCTGAGTTAGTAATCCTAGGACTGTATACATAGGTGTCTTTGGTATGTGAGTGTATGTTACTACTAGGTGGGTGTCCTATTTCTTATTTCTTAGTTCCTATTTTCTCTTTTCGTGTTGCCTTATTTCTCGTATTTTGTATTTCTCTGATTTCCATTTTATTATTTCTTATTCCTTATTTCTGTTATGCCATCCATCCCCTTGTTTACTATTTTTTATCTTGAGTCGAGGGTCTATCTAGGGTCTATCTGAAACAACCTCTCTAATTCTTCGGAGGTAGGGAATACACTGGGTTTGTCGTTGTTGTTGTATATTTCTTCGTGATCAGTGAAGTTTCAGTTGACTTATTGTATTTACATATCCAGGGGAGACACAACCCATGAAATGGGCAATGCGGTTAAGGGTGGCTTTGTATCTTGCACAGGCTCTCGAGTATTGTACAATCAAAGGGAGGGCACTTTATCATGATCTTAATGCTTATAGAATATTATTTGATGAAGTAAGTACCTAGTGCGATGGTCATTTATTTTGATGGTCATTGGTAGGTATCAAGTATTACAGATTTAAGGATTTTAGTACTTCTAATGATCTACCCGCTGTCTATTTCTCAGGAAGGCGACCCCCGTCTCTCTTGCTTTGGTTTGATGAAAAATAGTCGAGATGGAAAAAGTTACAGCACAAACTTGGCATTTACTCCTCCTGAATATTTGAGGACAGGTACCTTTATTTACATATACATCATTTGTTTTGAAAATTGTTAGAGGTAGTATATATTGAAATCAGCGACAAGTTAGTGTTGTGGGGTAATTAAAACAGTGTTTCCTTATGAATGGTGTTGTAAAATATACATTTACGTCATATATTACATACATATTTTATAATGATATATTGCATACATATTTGTATACACATATATAAATAGGTACATAATACATACATTATACACACACACACGCACGCACATCACTCGTACTTAATGCCAGCTTAAACCGTGGAGCTGAGAAGTTAAGTCAGTATTTTGATCATCCAGATTCCTGCAACAATTCTAGTGTCTAAAATTGTCAAATTTGAACAGATTTGTATTTGTATAATTGTAACGAGCAGCATAAAATTCAGGGAGAGGGAGCAGCTTTTGGATTGTTTAAGAGTTAATTGTCTTTGCAGAAACTTTTCTCCATGTAGCATCTGTGTATCAGCAATAGTCATGTTACCGCTTTACCAGATATATATGTTACTGAAATTTCTTAAACAGCTAAAAGTATTGAGAAGAAAAATATTAAGCAACTAAGCAGGACATGAGATGCTGTTTGTCCACACATAGCAAACTTCTTTACTAATTGAACCTGGCAATGGTATCCGCGCCAACTTGAGTGCGTGGACTAATTTAATTTAAGCTATATGCATCGTTGGTTTATAGAATTTTTCGCACTAGCAGGACAACAAAAGAATATCTATAGGTAAGCCTGCTTAAAATGTGGGATTATGATCATAGGTAAAGGTGATCTGATGGTGTTAAAGTTTCTTATAATGCAGGTGTATATAACTTAGTCTTTAAAGATAAATGTTACTTTCCACCTGCATACGTAGTGGTGAAATATTCCACCAAGACTTAGCTAGAAGAGAGCAATTAAACCAGTGTCACCTGTGCTATAATTTCTCTTTGTTCCAGGGATTAGTTACTTTGGAAACATCACTTAGCTCCTCTTCTCCATGTAGTAGTTTCTAAATTTAGCTCCAAAATACTAAAACTACGAAGGCAAACTTCGAGAAATAGCGTCTTTTGGTTGAACTTCTTAAATAGATCGAAGGAGAGTATAAGGCAATTGATACGCTAATCTAACAGCCTCCCAACAAATAGATTTCACGGTTATTGGCCAAATTTGCTGCTGATACTTCTGATACTGGAGCAACTGAAGTGAAGCATGCTAAAATTTTTTGAGAGACATAAGAAGCCAAACATATAGAAAGGTGAAGGCCTGAGTATTTGGTGATTTCTTCCCCTAAAGCAGACAAGTATTAGGCCAAACCATGAGGCCTTGGGTTGGAATCCCCGGGGAGACAAAAAATATTAGGTGATTTCATCTGTCCGATGGTGGATAGAGTTACTCAGTACTTGTGCCAAGTGGAATTAGTTGAGGTGCGTGCAAGCTGGCCCAAACACCACAATTATCAAGAACAATGAAGAAGGCTAAAGTAGAGCTAAAGTAAATTCCAAATCTTAGGACTCGTTTGCCTTGATGTTAAATAAAAAAATATTATTGGATGCAACTCTGGTTTGCTAACAATCGAAGGTTCCTTTTTTCGATGTACAACTTTGGTTGCTAATACTCTGTTCGATTCAAGTATAGAACTCCAGATACCCTATACTTACGCTTGCATTGAATTAATGTGTTACTTTATGCAAAATATAACATGGTGTAAGAATACATATATCAAACTATACTAGATAACAAACCTAAAATGAGAGGAAATACCCTAAGAAACGTGATTTAGTAAATACAGAAAATATCCTTAGCGGACTTGTTTTTGTTAACAAAAACATTCGGGTAAACTACATAAATGACCCTCATAGTGGGCGGCTTTCATTTTTTTGTCCCCCATAAGAAAAGTCTCACAAATTTAGCCTTCCTTCTTTTTTTATGTACAAGGCTTCTACCTATTTGCCCCTTTATATTTCAAATAACTTTAAACAACTCTCCATGCTTATTAATTTTTCAACTTCTAATTTTTTTTCTCTTACTTTGATTTTTTTTTCTTCTCTCTTTTTTTTGTAGTTTTTCTCAATTTGTACTTTTTTTTCCTTTTCTCCTCTCAACTTCTATATTTTTCTCTTTCTTATTTTTCTTTGGTTTTTATTTTTTCTTCTCTTTTTTTTTTAAATTTTTTTTTCTCAGCCTTTATTCTTCTTTTATTTTTTGTTTAGTTTTTTTTCTATTCTTTTCTTTTTTCTCAATCTTTTTTTTTCTTCTTTTATGTTGTGTTTAGTTTTCTTTTCATTCTCTTTTTTTTTCTCAACCTTTTTCTGTTTTAGTTTTTTTCCTTTTCTCCTCTCAACTCCTCTTTTTTCTCTTTTTTTTTTTATTTGGATTTTTCTTTTTTCTTTTGTTTTAAAATATTTCTTCTTCATTTTTTCTTTTTCCTCAACTCTTATTATTTTTCTTTTTCTTTTTCTTTTCTTCGATTCCTTCCAAAAAACAAATTACGCCTCATGGAAAAGAGTTGACATTACCACATTGTGTCTTGATTTATGAGATGTTCTATAAATTTTGCCCAAAGACTTTTAAACAAGTTACGTCCCATGGGTAAGATTTGATACCAGCATATTGTATTTTGATTTATGAGATTTGCTACAACTTATGCCCCATGGGCAAAAGGTGATACTACAACATTGTATTTTGATTTATGAGATGCGCTACAACTCTTGCCTTAGAGGCAAGATTTAGCCTAAGGACTTTCAAACAAGTTATGCCTCATGGGCAAGAGTTGACACTATCATATTGTATATTGATTTATGAGATGTTCTATAACTCTTGTATTAGAGGTAAGACTTAGGTCAAGAGCTTTCAAACAACAAGTTACACCTCATGGGCAAGAACTGACGCCACCATATTGTGTTTTGATTTTCGAGATGCTCTATAACTCTAGCCTTAGAGGCAAGATTTATGTCAAGGATTTTCAAACAACAAATTATGCCTCATGGGTAAGAGTTGACTCTACCACATTGTGTCTTGATTTATGAGATGTTCTATAAATTAAGGACTTAGAGGTAAGACTTGGCCCAAGGATTTTCAAATAACAGCTTACGCCCTATGGGCAAAAGTTGATATTACCAATTGTATCTTGATTTATGAGATGCTTTATAACTCTTGCTTTAAGAGGCAAGATTTAGCCTAAGGACCTTCAGTTATGCCCCATGGGCAAGAATTGACACTATCATATTGTGTATTAATTTATGAGATATTCTATAACTCTTGCCTTAGAGGAAAGACTTACACCAAGGGCTTTCAAACAACAAGTTACACCCCATAAGCAAGAACTAACACCACTACATTATGTTTTGATTTCCGAGATGCTCTATAGCTCTTGCCTTTGTGACAAGACTTAGCCCTACGCCTCATGGGCAAAAGTTGACACTATCATATTACGTCTTGATTTATGAGATGTTCTATAAGTCAAGTACTTTCAAACAATAAATTACGCCCCAGTCTTGATTTATAAGATGTTCATAACTCTTGATTTATACGATGTTCATAACTCTTGCTTTAGAAGATGTCATAACTCTTGCTTTAGAGGCAAGAATTAGCCCAAGAACTTTCAAATAATAAGTTACATCTCATAGGCAAGAGTTGATAATACCACATTGTCTGAATTTATGAGATGTTCTATAAATTATGCCTCTAAGGCATGATTTAGCCCAAAGACTTTTAAACAACAAGTTACGCCTCATGGGCAAGACTTAACACTGCCACATTGTGTCTTGATTTATGAGGTGTTTTATATCTCTTGCCTTAGAGGCAAGACTTATCCCAAATGACTTCCAAACAAGTCACACCCTTAATTTACTTTGATGGCAAAGAAAGAAGATTCTCTTTGTGGATTATCCAACTTTCTGTTCATTAGCAAAATATAACAGAAGTTGAGAAAAAAAAAAGAGAGAGAAAAAATAAAGGTTAAAAAAAAAAAAAAAAGGACAAGAACAAAAATAAAAAAAGAAAAAAAAAAAAGATTGAGAAAAACAAAAATGAGAAGAAAAAACAAAAATAAAGTTTGAAAAAAATGAAAAAAAGAGAAGAAAAAAAGAGAAAAACAAAAAAAATATGAGAAAAATAAAAGTTGAGACAAATGAATTAAAAAAGTAAAAACAGAAATAAAAACTAAATAATATTTGAGGGAAAAAAAAAGAAAAATAAGGGTTGAGACAAATGAATTAAAACAAGAAAAAGTAAGAGAAAAGAAAAAATAAAAATTAAAATACAAAAGAGAAAAAAATAAATAAAAATAGAAGTTAAGAGACTAGTGAGCATGAAAAGTGTAAAAACATTTGAAGGTGTAGAGGGGATAAAATGTACTTGTTCTATACATAAAATGAAAGGAAGACTAGTCTTTAAAGACCTTTCTTATGGGGGGACGGGACAAAAATACAAAGCCGCCCACTATGGAGGCCATCTCATATAATTTCTTGTAAAAATTCCTCTTTTGATATGAAATAAACAACAATCACCTCTTCCTCAATTGCAAATTTTTCTCTCCAATCTGGGACCTTATTTTCAATATTTTGGGCCTTGAAGCCCAAAACAATTCTACTATTTTTGCAAGGATAGCACAGTAAAAATCTCAAAAAATTGTCCTCACCCATTTGGAATACTTTTCCTGCAAATGCAGTAGTATGATGGACTTTATGGCAAGAATGGATTGCGAGTGTAAGAATTTGATATAGAAGAGGACTTTTTTGTATTTCAGTATGTCTTTACATCTCATTAGAAGGGATAGTTATGCAACTGTATCCTAATCAATTAATGGAAGACAATTAATTACAATAAAAAGAAATATTCTATTCCTATGATTATGCTAGGAAAAAGAAAACTGAAGTCTCCTAAAATCATGCTGATTAATTAACACAATCAATAACGGGTCTCTTGCTCTTTGAGGATAAAAGAGATATCATCACTATAGTCAAACATAGATGCTTATCTCTTCTTGGGCTTTTTGGTTTGACATGGCAAATGTGAATGTTTTTTTTAATCCTGATGCCAGTATAGGTATCCTTATTGCTGTACACAACCTGTGAAGGTGCTTATTTTTGGTTGTAAGTTGCCCTACAACTACTTCTTGCTGGCTATTTATATAGAAGTTACTATTTATCAATCACACCCCTTAGGGGTGCGGCCCTTCCCCGAACCCTGCGTAGTGCATCAGGCTGCCCTTTACTATTTATCGATCAAAAAATTTATAAAGCAAAATTTGTTAATAATGCATAATTAAAGAACTTTTCAAAAAATTTTACAAGCATACCAAATTACCGTTCGCCAAGGTTTTGGTTCTAAAGGTAAAGGTAGTGTAGCACTAGATTTGTGGTAGGTGCACGTCACAAATTCAAAACTTTGATTTTGTACAAAGCTTGATATTTGGGTGATAAAAAGGGTCGATCTGTCATCCCCCAAGTTTCGGAACTGGTCTTAAAAAGAAACTGATTCTTGAGCTAGAGGAGGATCATGCATACTAATAGGTGCTACATGTGTAAGCATTCAGGCTTTTCAGGTGGTGAGCCAGTTATGGTGGATCATATAGAATCTCCTTTTTATCCATCGGAAAGTCTTAAGAGTAGCTATCCGTCCATTCTTAAATTTTACGTGGTTTCTCAGAGCATTTCACTGTCTTGACAGGATTGCATCAGGGATCTACTCTTAGTCCCTTTTTGTTTGCGTTGGTGATGGATGTGTTGACGCGGCGTATTCAAGGGGAGGTGCCTTGGTGTATGCTTTTTGCGGACGATGTAGTTCTGATAGATGAGACTCGAGGAGGTGTGAATGATAAATTAGAGGTGTGGAGGCAAACTCTTGAGTCTAAAGGGTTCAGGGTGAGCAGAAGCAAGACAGAGTATGTGGAATGCAAGTTTAATGACGTGAGGCGGGAGAATGAGGTAGTAGTGAAGCTGGAATCACAGGAGGTATGTAAGATGGATAGTTTCAAGTATCTCGGGTCCGTGATCCAGAGTAACGGTGAGATTGACGAGGATGTCTC